>NW_028156187.1:2500-302500 GCF_964263955.1 Coregonus lavaretus | reverse complement strand
CCCTGTTCCAGCTACTACACTACTAGCTACCCAAACAAAGGCTTAAGTTCCAGCTACTACACTACTAGCTACCCAAACAAAGGCTTAAGTTCCAGCTACTACACTACTAGCTACCCAAACAAAGGCTTAAGTTCCAGCTACTACACTACTAGCTACCCAAACAAAGGCTTAAGTTCCAGCTACTACACTACTAGCTACCCAAACAAAGGCTTAAGTTCCAGCTACTACACTACTAGCTACCCAAACAAAGGCTTAAGTTCCAGCTACTACACTACTAGCTACCCAAACAAAGGCTTAAGTTAGATATCCAACCAATGAGCAGGTGATTTCACATTAAGCCCACTGCAGGTGGGCTAGCCCAGACTGTTCTCTACCTATACAGTTAGCCAGCAGATCCGACCCCTTGTTTACAGCTGCACTAGGGTCAGACAGCATTCATGTGTAGATGAAGACACGCCGGCGAGAGATATGGCTCGGTAAACGTACCTCAATCCAGGGATGAGAAATGCTTTGTACTCCGAATTGTCCCATTATCCCAACTGTTACACCGAGAAGATTGAACTACTGCTAAAAAAAACTAGCCGTCGTTCAATCTTCTCGGTGTAACAGTTGGGATAATGGGACAATTAGGAGTACAATGCATTTCTCATCCCTGGATTGAGGTACGTTTTCAAAGCCAAATCTCGCACCAGCTCTGCAGTGTCTTAATCTACACAGGAATGCTTTTCGACCCTAGTGCAGTTGTAATCAAGCGGGTCGGATCAGCTGGCTAACCATAACTTTAGCTATCCTAACAAAGGCTGAAGTTCTAACGTTAACCAGCAGTTAGCTAGACAGATAGCTAGATAAGGGGGGTTTACCTCTCGGGGACCCCCAGTTGTTCCATGTATTTGATATATTCCAGCGCTAGCTCACCTGATTCAACTTGTCAACGAATCATCAAGCCCTTGTGAATCAGCTGAGCTAGTACAGGGCTGCAACAAAACTGTGAAACGCCTGGGAGTTTCTCACTGAAAACCACAGATAACTACCATCAGACCTCAAATTCTGTTACCTACCTGCAGGTAAATGTAACGGCCAGTAGTAGCAGGACGCTCAGCAGTATCGCCCCGCAGACAAGCCCTGGTCTCCGGGCCATCAGACTAGACACCTGCCGAAGAGACTGCCGTAGCCACCGAAGCATTACAGGAAACTACCCGGGTAGCCCTCCCATCGGATCTACACGCCCCGGTTGTACAAAGCCATTAAGCTAGCGGGCGTGGAGGTTATATGAAGACGTGGCGAGGCTCGGTAGGGTTATTGTAGGTTCCGTAGGTTGCACATTTATCGTGTTTTAGGAAGAGTTTAGTTCGAACGCGAACAAGCCAACCTTCCTTCCCCACGTAGTCTTAGCTACTTCCGCAATGACGCAACTTTACGTCAAGGGAGCGTCTGGGAGTAATCGGTCAAATCTGAAAAGTAGAATCTTTCGACTTTATTGTAGTAGTCGTTTGTCGAATAAGCGATCAGAAAAAATAAGTGTCTTAAAGTATGAATTTACTCCATTGCTTATAGTTCTACACGGATACGTATTGTGTCGTAAAGGTAAGGGGTTTGTTTTTTAAGGTTTCGTGTTATGAATTGTTGCGTTATTGTCAGATTGTCTCTCAAACTGCTAAACTGGAGCTGTCATATCTGTTGTATTACGGTCAAAGACCGCTAGGTCGGGGTAGTTCTCCACCGCAATGCTTTCTCAGCCACATCCGTAGATAATATGATGAGAGCGTTCGACATTACAGCCGACTTTTAAGGCGAGACTGATTAATACAAATCATCTTGCATCATAAACAGTGGCGATATTACCACTGCAAAATCATTATGGCTATGGATACGGAGAACATCAATACATTAACATCAACATGCCAGAGGAAATACACATTGGACTTGGGGCTCTGCTGGGAGTTTACCTCATATTTAGATTTTTGTATTCTGCTTTGCCACTAAAATCATAATAAACACTGACAACTAAAATATTGTGTTATTGTTATGCATATTATTATTCATATTATTAATTCGGGGGGGGGGGGGGGGTAGTTCAAAAATTAACCCCAAAAGGTTTTTCAAAAGGTTATTTGAGAATCCATTAAAAGGGGTTATTTGAAGAACCCTTTTAAAAGGTTCTTCGAATAACTTATAGGGGTTCCCCCACAGTTTCAATTTGAAGAACCCCTAAAGAGCCTTTACTTTTTAGAGTGTATGGTGATCAAACAGGTTTCCTGTTATATTCATCAGAGGTGTAGGGAGGGTGTCAGAACAGTAGGCTAAGTTATGAGGGGGAAAGGGGCCAAATTATTAGGGTGAAGCACATGGGCTACTAACAGCTTACTACACAACATACACGTAGTATTACTTTCTTAGCTACAGTATACATATCTCCCTGGCATATTACATCATTTATGCAGCAGCATACAATACATTTTTGGACTCCCCTTGTTGTGCTGTGCTCACTTGAACAGGAAGGTGGTGCAGCGGTCCTTCTTGTGGACAAACTTTGTCATCGAAGTCGGCATTCTCTGGATTTATGGTGCTTTCAAGACAACTGGGAACTAGGAAAAAAACCAGGTCGAATCATGACATCAGTGAACTTCAGGTCGGAGGTCTAGAAAGAGGCCTGAGTTCCCGACTTGGAATTCCGAGTTGGATGACCGTTCAAAACGTATTTGTCTTGAACTCACTGAAGTCTGAGATATCCCAGTTCCGAGTTTCCAGTTGTTTTCAACGTGGCAGAAGTCATGCTGGATTGACAGCATGGCCAATTTATTCAACCTTTTCTGGCCCCTGGTGTGTTGCGAGTGAATGTTTATCCTTGGAAACGAGACCCTTAAACCAAGACTTGGACCACACAGCCACTCCACTGAATAGCAGGCTAGTGATTGCTTTGCAAAGCTTGCAGTTAGCCACTGATTCCTTCCAAACCACTCATTGTTGAATTTGCGATTTCCAACTTGTTGTGTAATGTTTATGTCCAACGGCTGATGAGCACCGATACGTTTTATCTATGATATCTCTTCATATGACAAGGGTTGAAAAGGATTTGCCAGTAGATTGTTGACTTGATTCATGATGATGACTGCTTTCTAGCTTGCTAGCTAAGATTTTTGAAAGTATGATATGGACATGATCAGTCCAATCAAAGTTACGGTAGATATAACGTGATTTGATGTCATTTTATCTGTGGCAATGACCTTGAGCCTTCTTCGATGGGCACTTCTAATGTAAATCTATGGCAGCACCCAAGGGGCTTGAATTTTCAGCTCTCCCCGTAGATTTTGCGGTGACGTAGTATCCCCATGAGTGACAGAACACTGAGCCAATCACGGCGCAACTAGAGAACATTACTAACCCCTACGCTCCGTATTTTCCACTGGCTGCCCCACCACCACAGAAAGCACTGAGCTAGGCTGAAACACCTGCATTTTGGAGCTGCCTTACTCAAGAAAGCAAGAAAGAGGCCATGTTTGTATGCGGCTTTATTAACTTAATGATTATTTTTATTTTTACATTGTTTGCAAACTGATATGTGACACATATTAATGCCAAAATAATATGCTAAACAGACAACAACAAAACAAAAACAACAAAAATAAATAGATTTTTTTTTTTTTTAATTGCAAAACAGGTGGGGCTCAAAACAGGTGGGGCTCTGCCCCACTTGCACTGAATGACAGGTCGCCACTGATCATAAATAACTACTGTCGTATATGATGAATGGTGGTCATTATTGCCGTCAACAAAGAGTCCGTTTTATGCTGCATCGTGTTAGAGGCTTTTAATAAAATCACGAGGTTTACAGCATAAATGACAGGTGACATGACACCCGGAAAACGGCTCCCCAATTGCCATGGCCGTTCTGACGTCTTCCTCGCCTAACCCCCCTATTTATAAACAACGAAGCTGACCTCTTCTGGCCAATCCCCAGTCTCCAAGACACTTCCGGTCTGCTGGATGTGGCGTTACACCTAAAACCTTCCCTCTGGATACTAACATAAACACATTCCATTTCTTCATGAAAACCATTTAACAAAGGCATAATCTTCAGATACTATATTCCCCCCTTTCGAGACGAACTAAACGTCTCGAAAACAAACAGAATAGGATTATGACTAGTAACAATTTATCTTATTGAGTATCTTTAACATTAAACCAAAAACATTCTCCTCTAGAGTGTAAATACCTTTCTATGCAATAACTGTTTATGAAGTATGAATACATTACTATGAAATATGAAGAAATCTCTATGGAGTGTAAGAGCGAAAAACTGTCCGGCAGCCATCTTTTCAGATATCCCTCCATCAATCAAGACAGTAAAATTCTCTCACGGTCCCTCTGCCCCAGGCAACCACCGTCGGTACTCCAGATAACCTCATAAACCATGTAAATGCATTTTGAAACTATGATGCAATTAAATACACATGTAAGCCCCTGCAAACAAAATCCTATCCATAAACATCCATTGTACGGCTGGTCAACCCATTGGACCGTACAATGAATCTCTCCCTTCCTAGACCTTCTGTCCCTAAACATTCACCGAAATAAACAAAAACATCTAAGATCCTCACATGTATTCAATAACATCAAACATCATTCTACAAAAATTAATACCTGAGACTATTACACAATTATGTATTACACATGTCTATATTTCATTGCAGACACTGGAATGTAGTCCACTACACTTCATCTCCCTGTAGTCTCGACTTGGATGAATGGATTGTTGATGATGAAATCAGCCACACCCTCCTTGTTTCATCTCCTCCAGTCATATTGTCCCTTCATATTGTCTTTGTTTGAGTATTTCAATCTCCACATGTTCTCCCAAGTGCTTCTGGAATGAAAAGAAAAGAAACGACCAAACAGTATCTTTTGCAAAACAACCCTTTCAAATTAAACATCAATATCCACTAAGAATATAACAATGATATATAAATGATGAATGAATCACATAAACCTATTCCCCCCTTTGATTCATAAATCATACCAACATCACCTCAATATTGAAATTTTTTTGAAAAATCATCAAAATGATATTTATCCATCAGTAGTCCATCCATCTTCCTCCAGATCCGGAACAGTCAACACCGGCATCTGAGTGTTGTCTCCAGGAATCACTCTCCAACCTATCTCAATATCATAGCTTTCTCAAAGGTCAGTAACAAATTACAAACATCACACAGTGTTATCAAAGCTGAAACTAAAATCTGACCCATCACTGCCCCTACTGGCCTAACTGATCTTGCAACCCAGTCTTCCAAATGCATCCCTTATTTAACCCCAGTGATATTATCTGAACTATCTGGACTCAAAGTGTCTACTATTATCAAAATGATCTTCCCAAATGTTACACCATCTCATGAATAAAGTCCCCCCTTCTCCCTTAGACTTATCCTTCAATGATAGGCTTGAAGACTATGACATGTCGCCATGTCACCCTTTTAACCCTAGATTTAGCTATGTCCGGTGCTATCCCTCTTATAATAGCAAAAGCCTCATATGGAAGCTTCAACGTTGACATGTAACCAAATCCTGTTCATCCATAATGTAAGAATATATATTTTATCATCACAAACCCACCAAATATCTCTAAAATTCTCCATAGTCACATTGTCAGTCAAAAGCTAATCGTTTAACCATCAAAGTCCTGCTCTTCTTACTACCTGGTATATTAAAAATTACATTATATTTGTCATCTCTAACCTTATGTTCATGCTTATCCAAAGTTATCATATAACATCCCAATCTGATCTTCCCATAAACACACCCCCTACCTCACATGTTTCATTAGAACAAAAACAACCTTTAGCCCTCAATGTTTCACCTGAATACTTCAGGATTCCGTTGTTACCTGATTTTCCTTTCCCATTTAACAATTCCCATAGGGTAATTAATTTAACCAAGAACACTTAAACCTAGGCTTAAACCACTGTTCTGACAACGACATTATTTTATCTGTCAATGACTGTTGCTAATACCACAGTCATGACAAAGCATAAGACTGACCCATACCTGATAGAGGCTGCGCAACCGTCTAACATGTTTGGTGCTGGAATCCTCAACAGACATGGACCCTCAAGATTCCTCACTGATCTTACAGAATGAGTTAATATATCTCTAATTTCCACAACAGAAGAACGAGCGGTACTGATCAGATACCTCTCCCTGTCTGTCATCAAAATCAAAGATCTCATCCTGTCCTCCATGATGAATCTATATTCTCTCTACTACTATCTGTTCTCCTATTTTAACCCCATTCGTACTATCATTGACAGCACTCTCCATCCGTAACATAACCCATGAGTCTAAAATCCCCCATTTAATTTCAGAAAAGTTGTTGTCGATGTCATACTCCCTCTTTTGCTATTGCCATCGTATCACTAATCCCTTCCAAAGTTACCATTAAAGTAGTTGACTTAATTGCTGTATCAACCCTAATTACTTCTAGTGCAACAGTTCCCATTATCCTCTGTGTATTATCTACTGTTGGAGTGACTACTATAATCTACTCCTCCTTAACTCCTTCGGTGACTGCAGAAGCTTCAACAGATTTCAAATCATCCATTATAGGCATCACTTTACGAATTACATAGCCCTTTAACCCATAATTCTTAACCGGAACAACTTCTAATGCCTGCACTAGATAAGTATACATATATTCTCCCTGACCTTTCTCTGTAACATTACGCCAAATAAGTGAACAGTCACTCCTAACCTCTTCCACTTCCTATCGTTGTACAAACTATCCCTCCTTTGACTAGGTGCAACAGCTTCTACTCCTGGTTCTGATAACAATACTTATTCTCCATAATTATCTCTCCATATGGGAGGAACGTCCCCATCCTAAACCCTAATAAGTATTTTTCCCCCTAAAATTGGTGCTGTATTGGTTCCCTTATAATCAAATGCGATATATTTATGACTTTAATACCTATCAATGTTGAAAGAGTTAACTTGCTTCTCACTGTTGTTATAATAGACTGAAGTGTGAATGTCCTTAGTTACTCCTAGTTTTTCCCCCAATATAAAAGTTGTCTTTGCTTGTCCTTCCATCTATCACCACTAGTGTCACTTTTTCCCCAAATCTCAGTCCTTTCTCTAAATCCCTGACTTTCAAACTTTTGATTACACAAAATACACCTATAATTACCTTGATCTTCCTGCTGGGAACTATAACTATATATACTCAATCACCCTTAATCTTTTCTTATCATTCAGCAACACATACTTTCTCAATGCATCTGCTCCTAACCGATTTAAACTCCTACCATATCTTCCCACTAAACTTTAAAATGTCCTTCCTCACTGTTCTCTCTCTGTCTTACTACTAAATTTGAAACTTAGCTTACTGTCTCAGAGTTCCTTCAACCCTAATCTACTCCTAACTTATTTTAATCTAATCTTTTCTCTCATAACATTTACAACTTTTCCCCCTGATTTTTCACACAATCCCTTACCACCAAATGTTTAGAATATGTGATTGGGAAAGTTCCCCACCTGCTTCTGACTCATTACACACAGACTTGGCAAACGTCTAAACACCTTTTAGCCTAGCCTGAAATCCCTTAGTGTAAGAATGTAACCCAGAATAATAGTCACCCCCTTTTAACTTTATTTTCCCAGACAGATCGTCTAATAGACAGTCGTCTAGTGTACATTTTATTGTACAATTCAATTCAAACCATGCATCTCTTCCCAACACTGCCATAACAGCATCTTCTAATATTAGTACCTTAAGAGTAAGTAACTGTTTTACTACCTCAAATCCCTATCCTAATTAGTTATCAATTAGTGAGATGTTTAACCTCTTTAGGCTGAACACAGATAAGTTTTCCCTTATTCACTATCACTTCTAATGGTCGGTTGTTTTTACTTCAATTGTTAGCTATTTTCTCTTTTTCTCTAATCGATTCTCTCAGCGGACACCCCCCTTCGTCTCTTCTAGGCACTAACAGGTGATCTTGAATTGCCCCTGTATCTTCCTTAAAAATGTTCTCTGTTCTTCCTCCTGACTTGTTGCATTAACAGGTAAAGTACCCAATCTGTCCATAATTATACCAGTCTTCTGAAAGTTGCTGAAAGTGTAGCTGAAATATTCCTCCTTCTTCTTTGTTCTTCTCCCTCTCCAATTCTGTGTCTGTCCAGAAACTGGCGGTCGATATGGAACATCTGGTCCCCCCTTGGCTGGTACAATTGCCTTTGATATTGTCCAGTTGAAGCTGTAACAGTGATTGTTGATTTGGTTCACCCTGATTCTTCATCACACAAGCTTCTCTTCTCCACCAGTTGTATGATTGACTTCTCAGAGTTTCTTCGTCCTGTTCTTTGTTGTTGACATATCAGGATTCTTCAAAAGCTTATATTTTAAGTTCTGTCCTCAAAATATCGTCTTCCATCATCTTCTTACTTTTCTTCAGCATCTTTGCCTCAATGTATTCTTCTTCTCCTCCAATTCTTGGGATTAAAAATGTTCTCCGCAGGTTTTCTCCTTGTCTCTTCTGTATCTTCAGCGTCTCGAGCTGTTCCTCTAGCTCCCTTACCTCTCCCAAAGTCGTCTCTTCCTCCAGGCCTGATACGCCTCGGTCTATATCTCCTATTTCTTCTTTGCCAGTCATTGTAGGATAAAATCCTCTTGAACATAAAGCACCTTTAATCTCCAAATCTTCATCGCTTTCTTCATCAGAACTCGAATCTCTTGTCTCCTTCTTCGTTCAACTTTCATCAGAGATCAAATCTCGTGTATCCTTCTTCGTTTCTCTCTTGCCAACTTCCTTCTGATCACAGAGTCATATCCACCCATAACCTCTTCATCATCATCCTCATCTTCTTCAACCTCATCTTCTTTAAGTTCCCAGACATCTCGGTTTTTCTTCCTTCTGGAGTTTTGGATTCATCTTCATCGTCGTTTCTGCTTGTCCTCTATCTATTATTCGTCTTCATCTCTGATGCCATAATCACCCTGCTGGATGATCACTGAAAGCTGAGAATAAACATCCCTAAGCTGTACTTTTCTTCTCATAAGGTGGGTGTCTTTTTGCTGAATCCGTATGTGAGAAAGGTGTACTAACTTCTGCCATTAGTCTTTCTAACACTACTTTCTAACACTACTTTAGTTAAAGGATTACTATTTTTCCCCTATATCAATCCTTTTATATTCCTTTATTATGAATTAGCTTCTTTTAGACTGTATAGCCTAAGGCTTCCCCCCTTAAATTATTAACATAACCCTAAACAACTCCAAATAAATCCTGAATAATTAAACCCAATTTTTATTCCTATATCACCAATTTATCAATTGGTGTTGGCTATCTTACCACAACCCATCAACTGCCAGTAAATGCAAGTTAGTCATCTTCAGACTAAAATACCCATAAACAAAGCCCTTAACCCCTTGCTCTATAACCCATAATTATCATAAATTTACAGAAGAATGTCCGTCTTCGATTCCCAACACATCTGTAATCAAACCCCAGTGATACACAGAGCTTCCAAAATGCAATTTTTAATGAAATAGTATTTGCCAAGCCTATGTAAAATTGTCATAACATCACATATCTTGTTAGGATGATTTTGTGCACTAGCCTGATCTGATCCTCTCGTCTGACTCTGCCTCGTCACACCTTGTCACGTGACGCACGTCAGTCACACGTTAACCCCTTCTCTCTCCTGTCGTATCGTATCGCTCCACTCATATGACAGGAAAAAAACAGAGACACAGAATCACATTTTAGTAGTTAATGCCATCACTGAGTATTTCCAACCATTCAATATTCATTCGTTCTACATTATTCACTCTAAGACTAAACTCAGAACTAAATAGATCGCTCAAAAACATTATTTTATTTTAATCCATTATTTAATTATTTAATTCAATTTATTATAATCCGCTACCATATATCTAATTTATAAATTCAATAGGTTACAAAACAAGTTCCATCTTTAACCAATCGCAGTTTAAACTAGAATCATCGTGTCAAAATTTCTCCTCTGTCTGTCTATTTTCTCCGTCTCCCTGCAGCCCCCAGATGGGACCTATGACCCTAACCAACCATTTTGTTTTGTAGGCTCAGCACGACCTCATGTCGTAGTTTTTAGCCCCGTAAAATCAACACGTGTCCTAATCTCGTGTCATAAACTCCCCCTTTCTGTAGTGTAGTATCGCAAAATTAAACGCATGCGCACAGCCATTCAAAAATCCCTCTTCACCGTGGAAGGAAGATTCTCTACTCTCTCTCCCCAAACAGACAGAATAACACTCCAGCTGTAACTCCCGTTTCCCCCTTATAGTCAAACAACATTTAACAGCGCTCACAAAACATATAACCTGACTTAAACACAGAGACAAATTTAAGAGACTTTAATCCATCGCAATGGAATCTCTAAGGATACGTTAGCATGTAGCACACAACACAATTAGCATTAGCCTCTAGCCACGATGTACCATGTAGCATGAAACACACTCCCATTTAGCCGACATTAGCCTTAGCCTCTAGCTAACTGCGGCCTACCCAGCCCTAAGTAGCCTGCACTGCCCTATCAATTTTAAACATATTTATCCTACCGTTTTTGCTACCGGGACTAATGACCATTACACCGAGAAATCAGACCCAATCAAACACCCCGTCGGACGAGAGTCAAATCATAATTACAATCAGATAAACCCCATGAATCCGAGCTCTCTTTAAGAAAAAAGAAACCCACCGTCCACCCATTCTATCGTGTAAACGGATTTGTCGGCCCGACATCTAAAATGGCCCCCCCTGGAGGTCTTAAAGCGGTACAGTGCCCTAAAGAATGCGCATATCTGCCTTAATCGTCACTTCAATACTTAAATCCTACCGTTTAATGCTCTACATTCCAATTATCTGCCGTTTCAATGGAATAAATTTTAGCAGACTCTAGTCGACCACAATAACGCCACCGAGGCCAGGTCATAATGGAACATCTCTCCAGTGTACACAAGTCATATCCAATCTAACAAACTCCGAAGCGGTAAGAACACACTCACCCTTTTTTGGCCATGCCTCAGAGCAGGTTAGCCTGGCGGTTGACTGAAACAAGGAAGAGACGCAAACCCAGCCCCACGTTGGGCGCCATTATGTCGTATATGATGAATGGTGGTCATTATTGCCGTCAACAAAGAGTCCGTTTTATGCTGCATCGTGTTAGAGGCTTTTAATAAAATCACGAGGTTTACAGCATAAATGACAGGTGACATGACACCCGGAAAACGGCTCCCCAGATTGATATGGCCGTTCTGCCGTCTTCCTCGCCTAACCCCCTTATTTATAAACAACGAAGCTGACCTCTTCTGGCCAATCCCCAGTCTCCAAGACACTTCCGGTCTGCTGGATGTGGCGTTACACCTAAAACCTTCCCTCTGGATACTAACATAAACACATTCCATTTCTTCATGAAAACCATTTAACAAAGGCATAATCTTCAGATACTATACTACTCAATATTAGTTGTAGATCAGTCAGTTGGTCACAATTTACCCATGATACATAATGGTTTTGATGCAGTCAAACACGGCCAATGTGACCAAGAAAGGTGTATCCAATCACAGTTATCGCCTCCTGGGTGGATGCTGCCCTCAACCCCTGTCCTAAAATCTAATTACCTCTCATTCATTCTAACCTTTCATTCTAACCTTAAACAGGGCGGCAACAGGGGAGGGGGGGTGGGATCAGCTTCCAGGGGCAACCTATTTTTTTTATCGACTATGCCGCAGGGGTTCCCAAACCTTTTTGGCCCACGACCCCATTTTGATATCTGAAAATTATCGCGGCCCCAACCATATGATTATTATTTTTTTAATTAAGAGCCAATGTTTACTTTTTTATTTGGGGCTATTGCAGTCAATAGAAAAACATTAACAATATTTCTGATCGCCTTCTCAACTCACCAACATATACTCTTAATGATGGGGCTGTGACAGCCAATTGCAAATGAGTCTGACATAATGTCTATCTCACCACCACTATATGAGATGGGTGTGCTTGATGCATGTCGCGTCCAACATGGATCGATATTTTTGTTTTAATGCAGAGGAGAGCACCGAATCCAGCGTCACACATATATGACGCTATAGGACCCTGCTGTGTAACCACACCCAACATCCCCTTCATCGAAGTCCAGAAAACATGGACCCCATGGGCAGCCATAGAATTTGAATTCCATTTCTATGTGTGCTGCATGTTGAAACCAGAGCCATATACTGTTCTGTATAATATACGTACGTACATACAGTGGTCCTCTGTAGCTCAATTTGTAGAGCATGGCGCTTGTAACGCCAGGGTAGTGGGTTCGATCCCCGGGACCACCCATACGTAAAAATGTATGCACACATGACTGTAAGTCGCTTTGGATAAAAGCGTCTGCTAAATGGCATATTTATTTTTATTTATTTACCAGTCAAAAGTTTGGACACACCTACTCATTCAAGGGTTTTTCTTTATTTGTATTATTTTCTGCATTGTAGAATAATAGTGAAGACATCAAAACTATGAAATAACACATATGGAATCATGTAGTAACCAAAAAAGTGTTAAACAAATCAAAATATATTTTATATTTAAGATTCTTCAAATAGCCACCCTTTGCCTTGATGACAGCTTTGCACACTCTTGGCATTCTCTCAACCAGCTTCACCTGGAATGCTTTTCCAACTGTCTTGAAGGAGTTCCCACATATGGGGCGGCGCACAATTGGGGTAGGTAGGGGAGGAAATGGCCGGCAGGGATGTAGCTCAGTTGGTAGAGCATGGTGTTTGCAACGCCAGGGTTGTGAGTTCGTTTCCCAAGGGGGCCAGTATGAAAAAAAAAAATATATATATATATCAAAATAAAATAATAATAATAATAATAATAATAATGTATGCACTCACTAACTGTAAGTCGCTCTGGATAAGAGCATCTGCTAAATGACTAAAATGTAAATGTAAAATATGAGCTGGCAAAGGGTAGCCTCCCATTAGTTGTATAGTGCTTTCAAGACAACTGGGAACTTCAGTGATCTTCAGGTCGAAAAGTCAGAGCTCTGAGCTCTAGAAAGATGCTTGAGTCCCCGAGTTGGATGACTGTTCAAAACGATTTTTCCCAGTTGAAGCTCGTTTCTTTCCGAGTTCTCAGTTGTTTTGAACGCGTCATTAATGCTCGTAGGGAAATGGCAGGTTATTGGATGTGGTTTGATGTACATAGTTTACAATCGTAGTTACCTGCTGCAGTATATCTCCGAGTTCTGTGCTCACCTCTTTTTGAAGCCGGTTGCTCTCAATGTATCATACAATGCGTCCATATGGCAGAGGGAGACGCATTCATAACTAGAGTGCAGAAGCCTGACGTGCCGTCCCACCATAGATGGAGAACCATCTTTGCAAAATCCCACGATTCGATCCCATATGGAAACTGTTTTTCGTCAATTCATGCTCGGGAATCGTGAATCAGAACAACATGTCCTCGAAAATAGCATCACCTGGGCGGCAGGTAGCTTAGTGGGTAAGAGTGTTGTGCCAGTAACCGAAAGGTCGCTGGTTCTAATCCCCGAGCCGACTAGGTGAAAAATCTCTCGATGTGCCCTTAAGCAAGGCACTTAACCCTAATTGCTCCTGTAAGTCGCTCTGAATAAGAGCGTCTGCTAAAATGACTAAAATGTAAATGTAAAAATGTATAGCGAACAAAAGTAAATGCATGGGCATCTAGTCCCTCACAGCTAACGGCCATTTGGAGAGCATACGCTGGGGAGTTTTTGATTAGTTGTCAGAGCATAAATTCTTCGCTTAACAGTGTTATCTGACAAAGGTATTGATGTGAGTTTCTGTGCCTCTGCCTCACAACAAATAGTTTTCACCATATCAATTGCTAACGGTAAAATCAACATCTCTGCAATAGCGTGTGCGGGCCTAGCCATTCACTGTGGGAACGATTCAAGTGCAACGGTTAAGTGCGGCCTTTGGACTTTTCCCGTGATCTGAGGGCGCTCTCTGGTTGAATTTGATCTTTTAGATTTGAATAATATTCATTTCGATTTTTAAGGTTAACCACATTACAATGATTGAGATACAAAGACAATATTATAATTTATATATATATTTTTGTACTGTATATATTTTGGGGGGAGGATTTTGTCAATTCTCCCGTGACCCCATTTTCATATCAGGCGACCTCACATGGGGTCGCGACCCCTAGTTTGGGACGCGCGGTCCTATACTGACACGTTCTAGAACAGAAGACCATTACTAGGCAAGTGGCATGCGAGACCGTTTTTATCCATGGAGATGTCTGCGCTATACATCGCTTTGCTGCTGCTCTCGGGTAAGTGTTCTGTTCTCGGTCACTTTCAGAGCATTATTTTTACACAATTTTATCAAAACAGCAGCATTGATGTCGAATTTGATTTCGTGGTTATTTTCTGAAGAGCGAAAAAGCTGTGCGTAAATTGGAATGGATGCACATATGGCCATGGGGTGAAGGCTATAGGCTATCTATAAAAATAATATTCATCCTTTTCGACACAAAACAGTTTTATATATGTATATGTCATATAGGTGTATCCCACAGTGGTGTTCCTGCATTGTATAGCAGACTTTGTTGTCTGGTCTAAATAGGACAGCCTACAGACCGGGGGAAAGTTGGCGTGCGCGTGTTAGAATCCCTCAGCAATGTAACAGAATGGCTCCAAAACAAAGCCGTCAAACTGTACATCAATGTAGTTTGTTGTACACTGTAGTCTGTGTGGGTTTGTCTCTCTGTGAGTATACACACACTCACAGCTGTTATAGTTAATGCATCAACCGTTTATTTAACAATACCTATTACAATCTACATTTAGAGCATGTCATCGACGGGATAACCAGATCTTATGAAGGGACGGAGTTAGCGACAACACCGACCGTCACTTCCCCGTTACCAGGGCGATGGCGGCTGCGGGAAAAGCGGGGCTTGTTGGAGTTGGCGGGCGTCATTAAATGCAGCACTGGGAGGTCGGCGGTGGCTTACATCATGTATGGATGTTACTGCGGGCTGGGAGGCCAGGGCTGGCCCCGAGACAAGGCTGACTGGTGAGTACCATCACACACACACACACACACACACACACACACACACACACACACACACACACACACACACACACACACACACACACACACACACACACACACAGCTACTGCGGGACAAGGCTGGACTGGTGAGTACCATCACACACACACACACACACACACACAGCTACTGCGGGACAAGGCAGGACTGGTGGGCCCTAGTCAAAAGTCTACTAGGGCTCAGCACTTAGCCCTGGTGGAATTACAGCTGGGTAATTACAGCCCAAACCCTGGCTGGCACCAACTCTGATTTCTAAATCCCATCCACAGACCATAAACATCTACAAACAGTCATTTGGTGCTGTAATGGGGTGTCTGTCTGCCAGGGCCGGTTCCATGCATAAGCGGTCGCTTACTGCTGCCGGCTGCTAGGGGGCCTGACCCAAAAAATCTATATATATATATATATATATATATATATATATATATATATATATATATATATATTAGGAACAGTCAGGTTCTCAACTTACTGTTGAGAGTCAGAATAGTAGAATACACAAGGTGTCGAAATTTGGTGGTGCATCAGCAGTTTGTCTCTTGTTTTGTCAGTCACTGACAGTCACTCCATTAGCCATGTCAGCTAACCATGTTTAGATTGGTAAATGAGTCTAGCCAGTTATCTAAGCTTGTAGTAGTCATGGCCAAATACCGAACGGGCATGCAGGGCACGTGCCCAGGAGGCCTGATCTCCAGTGGGCCCACATTGATTTTGTTAGTCACTCTCACAGATATCATTGAAGGTGCAATATGTAGAAATCGCTCAACCATTTTCTGGTTGCGAAAATTGTAATAGTTTGTGACAAAACAAGCAAGTTTAGAGAATCATTGTATCATCTAACCTGCTGTGAAATATATTTTCAATAACCAAACATATTGTATTTTCAGCTGGTTGAAGCTGAATCTCGTTTAGGGCCCCAAAAAGGCTAGAGCTGGCCCTGCTGTCTCCTAACCCATGGACAACAGCTAGTTTCTCAGACCCTACATTTTGAGCTTGGAATAATATGGACTGAATTCTGGCTTGTTGATGAGCTACTACATAGTCAGAGGCTGAAGAGAACACAACCCAAAGCATTTTCCTCACATAATGGATTGTATAGCAGACTGGATTGACATTACTTCTCCAATTACTCAAAGTGCTTTATACATTGTAATGGAATAACTCACAGAATCAACATGATTGTGTTATTTTCTGTCCACAAGGTGCTGTCACAAGCATGACTGTTGCTATGGGAAGGCTGAGGATCTGGGTTGTCAGACCAAGACAGACAAGTACCAGTGGACCTGTGAGAACAAGATGGCCGACTGCGGTATGAACTACCCATCCCATAATGCAACACTGTATTTCTGTACTCTAAGCACTCTCTGGGTTAGTGGTTCATCATTATGCCTAACCCTAACCTTAAATGAAGAGCAAAAAGCACATTTTTGTTTTCATGAATTTTTACGATTTAGCCAATTTTGACTTTGTGGCTGTGGTAACTAGTGACAACCATGGATACAAGCTATATTTCTAGGTCTGAAGCCAAGGGGCAATTTTCCATCGATAATGTGAAAAATACAGTTCTATTGTATTCTATTTAGTCCTATTGCATTCTAAGAGTTCTGAATTCCACCCTGTGTGTTCTGTCCGGTGGTTCTAGAGTCTCTCCAGGACAGGTGTGACAAGATTCTGTGCAGGTGTGACCGGGAGGCGGCCAGGTGTCTGAGGAGAGCTCCCTTCATCCACAAATACTCTGTCTGGCCTGACTTCTTGTGTGGATACGGACACCCCACCTGTACTTATCACTGATGCTGTTACACAGTAGTGTGTGTGTGTGTGTGAGAGAGAGAGACTAGTGTTTTCTCTGGTTTATCCTGGGTAGTGGTGTGTGTGTATTAAAGCCCTACAGTACTTGACTTTACACACTGCCCATCTGATTCATGGATCTTATTAACAGTGTGCTTAGATCACCATGATAGACCTGATGTGGTGTACCATTAAGTCCATGACTGAGGATTCAAACAGCAGTTCTATAAACAGGTTGTAGACTGTCATTTTCAATGTACAAAAAAAAACAGTAAGGTCATATTCTAATATCGCCATCACATACATCTTATGATTTCATCTGTAGGCCTACAAGGAAAATACATTTTCTCATTTCATCTGTAGGCCTACAAGGAAAATACATTTTCTCATTTCATCTATACAAAAAATATTTTTAACAAACACAATAAGTTTGGTCACATTCTTTAAAAAATTGTAATTTATTCATTTGTTTCTTTGCTAAGTCTATATTTTTGGGAGAAACCAGAAGAACCCAGGTAACGCATCAGAGGGAATCACAGTGCACCGTAACCCAGGTAACGCACCCGAGGGAATCACAGTGCACCGTAACCCAGGTAACGCATCAGAGGGAATCACAGTGCACCGTAACCCAGGTAACGCATCAGAGGGAATCACAGTGCACCGTAACCCAGGTAACGCATCAGAGGGAATCACAGTGCACCGTAACCCAGGTAACGCATCAGAGGGAATCACAGTGCACCTGAAGCAGTACTAGCAGTTTAATTAAAGGGACATTCCACCACTTTTATACCTCATTCTTCACCTCCAGTATCCAGTCTGTGTCCCCAATGTCATCCCCTAAATAGGGCACTACTTATGGGTCCTGGTCAAAAGTAGTGGACTAAATAGGAAATAGGGTACCATTTGGGCTGCACAGCACCTGTAGATGATGATATGATGTCGAAAAGTGGTGAAATTTATCTTGAGTGAAAATAGAAATCAGAATTTAAAAAAATACAGATATTTAATAATTAAATCTACGCAATTAGCTACAACCAACCGCAGGACCGGTGGGACTGAATACCGCAAAGAATAATGAATCTCTTCATGAACAATTAAACAAATTGAAAATGTAAAACAACATTTTAACATTTGTCACATACAAACATAAAACATCCTTCAGGCCGTTGGTTACATGAGAGGGACCAATGAAGCTACAGCCCTTTTATTTTAAACAGTCTCACCTGTCCGAGGGTTCGTCCCAAATGGCACCCTACTCCCTATACAGTGCACTACTTTGGACCAGATCCCTATGGCTCAACCTATTGGGCTATGGTCAAAAGTAGTGCACTACATAGGGAAGAGGGTGCAATTTGGGACGAACACTTGAACACGTGATTTCCTTTAAATTGAAAATTTACAACAGTTGGATATCGCCATGTTTAAACTCATTCTGAATGCAGGAAGTATACATTTTTATTATTTACTATTACCATCTGAAACTCAAGAGCGTAACTATTTTTAAAGAAGAAAAAAACAAAAACACTTAACATATTGCTAGATTTTAAGTCCTTGTAAAGAATAAGGCATTATATGTGTTCCCTTCCAACGAGACAAGCTGAGCAAGCTCCAAAACACCATGGAAACAGAATGAAGTTGCCAGGTTCTGATCTAGGATCAGTTTTGATATCAATCAATACGATTCTAGATCATTTAGATCATAATGAATAAGATGATATGGACGGGGAGGGGATCTGATCCTAGATCACACGCTGTGTGAATAGCGCAGGGCTCTCCAACCCTGTTCCTGGAGAGCTACCATCCTGTAGGTTGACACCAACCCTAATCTAGCTCACCTGATTCTAGTAATTACCTGGTCGATAAGATGAATCAGGTTAGTTGCAACTGGGGTTGGAGTGAAAACCTACAGGAGGGTTGGAGTGAAAACCTATAGGAGGGTAGCTCTCCAGGAACAGGGTTGGAGAGCCCTGGAATATGGGCTCCTTAAATTATTAACAAGAATCATATCAATCCTCTCCCTATAGTTATTAGCACTGACCACCATAACAGAATCATATCAATCCTCTTCCTACAGTTATTACCACTGACCACCATAACAGAATCATATCAATCCTCTTCCTACAGTTATTACCTCTGACCACCATCACAGAATCATATCAATCCTCTCCCTACAGTTATTAGCACTGACCACCATAACAGAATCATATCAATCCTCTCCCTACAGTTATTACCACTGACCACCATAACAGACAAACACACCACCTCTTTCCTTCAATATGAATTACCATCAGAGAGAAACCATCATATATAGATAGATAGATAGATAGATAGATAGATAGATAGATAGATAGATAGATAGATAGATAGATAGATAGATAGATAGATAGATAGATAGATAGATAGATAGATAGATAGATAGATAGATAGATAGATAGATAGATAGATAGATAGATAGATAGATAGATAGATAGATAGATAGATAGATAGATAGATAGATAGATAGATAGATAGATAGATAGATAGATAGATAGATAGATAGATAGATAGATAGATAGATAGATAGATAGATAGATAGATAGATAGATAGATAGATAGATAGATAGATAGATAGATAGATAGATAGATAGATAGATAGATAGATAGATATAGATAGATATAGATATATATATATATATATATATCTATCATGTAATTAAGACATTAGGAGAAACCATCCAATATTATATAGAACTTGGTCTGCGTCGCCAATGGCAACCCACTCCCTGTATAGTGCACCACTTTGGACCAGAAGCCCTACGGCGCTCCCTACGGACCCTGGTCAAAAGTAGTGCACTAAATAGCACCAAATATTCACTACATAGTGCACTACTTTCTGACCAGAGCCCTGTAGGTAGGGCACTATATAGGGAATAGGGTGCTGTTTAAGACACGTCCTGTGTTTTAACAGTACCTCCTCACTCATGGCTCTACCCATATAGGGGGGCACTGTTCAAAAGTAGTGCGCCACGAAGGGAACAGCATCCCCTCGGTCTGATCAGGGCCCTTGTGTGTCAGGATGCATTAGCTGCTGCACCACCAGGTCAATGTTGATGATGGGGTTGAAGTAGAGAGCCCAGTAGAACAGACAGTTACACACAAACTGGGGGATCACCGGCCAGAACAGGGCAAAGGCAAAACCCTGGGAAGACATCCTCCAGAAGTGACCCCACATCTTCTTATGGAGACTCCTGGAGGGGAGAGAAGACTTTGTGTCAAACAATTAAAACAACAATGGGATGAGATGTGGAGAGAGAGAGAGAGAGAGAGAGAGAGGTAGTGAGAGATGAGATGTGGAGAGAGAGAGAGAGGTAGTGAGGGATGAGATGTGGAGAGAGAGAGAGAGGTAGTGAGGGATGAGATGTGGAGAGAGAGAGAGAGGTAGTGAGGGATGAGATGTGGAGAGAGAGAGAGAGAGAGGTAGTGAGGGATGAGATGTGGAGAGAGAGAGAGAGGTAGTGAGGGATGAGATATGGAGAGAGAGAGAGAGGTAGTGAGGGATGAGATGTGGAGAGAGAGAGAGAGAGGTAGTGAGGGATGAGATGTGGAGATAGAGAGAGAGGTAGTGAGGGATGAGATGTGGAGAGAGAGAGAGAGAGAGAGAGGTAGTGAGGGATGAGATATGGAGAGAGAGAGAGAGGTAGTGAGGGATGAGATGTGGAGAGAGAGAGAGAGAGAGAGAGGTAGTGAGGGATGAGATGTGGAGAGAGAGAGAGAGAGAGAGAGAGAGGTAGTGAGGGATGAGATGTAGAGAGAGAGAGAGAGGTAGTGAGGGATGAGATGTGGAGAGAGAGAGGTAGTGAGGGATGAGATGTGGAGAGAGAGAGAGAGAGAGAGAGGTAGTGAGGGATGAGATGTGGAGAGAGAGGTAGTGAGGGATGAGATGTGGAGAGAGAGAGAGGTAGTGAGGGATGAGATGTGGAGAGAGAGAGAGAGAGGTAGTGAGGGATGAGATGTGGAGAGAGAGAGAGAGAGAGGTAGTGAGGGATGAGATGTGGAGAGAGAGAGAGAGAGAGGTTGTGAGGGATGATATGTGGAGAGAGAGAGAGAGGTAGTGAGGGATGAGATGTGGAGAGAGAGAGAGAGGTAGTGAGGGATGAGATGTGGAGAGAGAGAGAGAGAGAGAGGTAGTGCGGGATGAGATGTGGAGAGAGAGAGAGAGAGAGAGAGAGAGAGAGAGAGGTAGTGAGGGATGAGATGTGGAGAGAGAGAGGGGTAGTGAGGGATGAGATGTGGAGAGAGAGAGAGAGGTAGTGAGGGATGAGATGTGGAGAGAGAGAGAGAGAGGTAGTGAGGGATGAGATGTGGAGAGAAAGAGAGAGCGAGGTAGTGAGGGATGAGATGTGGAGAGAAAGAGAGAGCGAGGTAGTGAGGGATGAGATGTGGAGAGAGAGAGAGAGAGGTAGTGAGGGATGAGATGTGGAGAGAGAGAGAGAGGTAGTGAGGGATGAGATGTGGAGAGAGAGAGAGGTAGTGAGAGATGAGATGTGGAGAGAGAGAGGTAGTGAGGGATGAGATGTGGAGAGAGAGAGAGGTAGTGAGGGATGAGATGTGGAGAGAGAGAGAGAGAGGTAGTGAGGGATGAGATGTGGAGAGAAAGAGAGAGCGAGGTAGTGAGGGATGAGATGTGGAGAGAAAGAGAGAGCGAGGTAGTGAGGGATGAGATGTGGAGAGAGAGAGAGAGAGGTAGTGAGGGATGAGATGTGGAGAGAGAGAGAGAGGTAGTGAGGGATGAGATGTGGAGAGAGAGAGAGGTAGTGAGAGATGAGATGTGGAGAGAGAGAGGTAGTGAGGGATGAGATGTGGAGAGAGAGAGAGAGAGGTAGTGAGGGATGAGATGTGGAGAGAAAGAGAGAGCGAGGTAGTGAGGGATGAGATGTGGAGAGAAAGAGAGAGCGAGGTAGTGAGGGATGAGATGTGGAGAGAGAGAGAGAGAGGTAGTGAGGGATGAGATGTGGAGAGAGAGAGAGAGGTAGTGAGGGATGAGATGTGGAGAGAGAGAGAGGTAGTGAGAGATGAGATGTGGAGAGAGAGAGGTAGTGAGGGATGAGATGTGGAGAGAGAGAGAGGTAGTGAGGGATGGGATGTGGAGAGAGATAGAGAGAGAGAGAGAGAGAGAGAGAGAGAGAGAGAGAGAGAGAGAGGTAGTGAGGGATGAGATGTGGAGAGAGAGAGAGAGGTAGTGAGAGATGAGATGTGGAGAGAGAGAGAGAGAGGTAGTGAGGGATGAGATGTGGAGAGAGAGAAAGAGGGGTGGATAATTCAAGGTAAAGGGTGAGAGAGGGACAGGGAGATTGAAAGAGAGAGCAAGTTGGTGTGACAGGGAAAGACAGAGATAGCGAGAGGAACAGAGAGAAACACACACGGTACCTGATCTCAGCTCGGTTATAGAACCTCCACAGGACACAGCCCTCCAGGACAGACAGTAGCATGGCGTTGACGATGATGAACCGTGACGTCCAGTAGTGAACCGACAGCCAATCCCAGGCAAACTCAGCGATCAGCTGGTACGGGAGGAGGAGGTACTTAACTAGGAACTCTGTCCACTGGCGCCAGGTGGGGTGCACCTGGAGAGTAGAGAGAGGGGGGGGGGTGGGGAGGGAGGGGGTGAGAGAACTTAAGAACATGTGTCCTTATGTTCTCTCCAATATCGTCAAGGTCAATATCATCTGTATGGCCAGCCATACTGACAACAACATGTACAGTAGCCTACGTTTAGTTATAGTATATGGCTGGAGCAGCCTCCTACCTTTATTTACCAAATAAATACAATCAACATGACAGTTGAGCCGTCCAATGGTACCTGGTGGTTGAGGGGGAGGCTGTCCTCGATTGGCTCGCTGGTGTGTGAGAGGGCGGGGCAGCAGGTGTGTAGGAAGGGGAGGAAGGTTTCGGAGTAGTCGAAGAGGTAGAGGTAGAGGATGGTGAGGCGAGGAGAACTCTTCAAAGCATAGAGAAGGAACAGAGATTTACCTGCATTCACAGCCTGGTGGGGGGTGGAGAGCCGGTGGGAGAGAGGAGAGGGGTAGAGAGAGGGAGAGAGGAGAGGGGTAGAGAGAGGGAGAGAGGAGAGGGGGAGAGAGGGAGAGAGGAGAGGGGTAGAGAGAGGGAGAGAGGAGAGGGGTAGAGAGAGGGAGAGAGGAGAGGGGTGGATAGAGGGAGAGAGGAGAGGGTTAGAGAGAGGGAGAGAGGAGAGGGGTAGATAGAGGGAGAGGGGTAGAGAGAGGGAGAGAGGGAGAGAGGGAGAGAGGAGAGGGGTAGAGAGAGGGAGAGAGGAGAGGGGTAGAGAGAGGGAGAGAGGAGAGGGGTAGATAGAGGGAGAGAGGAGAGGGGTAGAGAGAGGGAGAGAGGAGAGGGGTAGAGAGGGGGAGAGAGGGAGAGAGGAGAGGGGTAGAGAGAGGGAGAGAGGAGAGGGGTAGAGAGGGAGAGAGGAGAGGGGTGGATAGAGGGAGAGAGGAGAGGGGTAGAGAGGAGAGGGGGAGAGAGGGAGAGAGGAGAGGGGTAGATAGAGGGAGAGAGGAGAGGGGTGGATAGAGGGAGAGAGGAGAGGGGTGGATAGAGGGAGAGAGGAGAGGGTTAGAGAGAGGGAGAGAGGAGAGGGGTAGAGAGAGGGAGAGAGGAGAGGGGTAGAGAGAGGGAGAGAGGAGAGGGGTAGAGAGAGGGAGAGAGGAGAGGGGTAGAGAGAGGGAGAGGGGTAGAGAGAGGGAGAGAGGAGAGGGGTAGAGAGAGGGAGAGGGGTAGAGAGAGGGAGAGAGGAGAGGGGTAGATAGAGGGAGAGAGGAGAGGAGAGGGGTAGATAGAGGGAGAGAGGAGAGGGAGAGAGGTAGATAGAGGGAGAGAGGAGAGGGGTAGATAGAGGGAGAGAGGAGAGGGGTAGATAGTTGAAACCATAATTAAACCCTAATTGACTTATCATCAAAATTATACACACAGCATATATCTTCATAGGCTTACTTCAACCAGAGCATATAGAGTATTTATTATGTGCACTTCAATAGCACCCTATTCCCTATATAGCGCTGTGGTACTAGTAAAAAGTAGTGCACTATATAGGGAATAGGGTGCTATTCGGGATACAACCTGTGTTTCTGTTAGCAGAAATACAGTATATCTTATTGATAATGGCATAGGATTTACAGTACATCACATTAGCATTAAAACAGCATGAACTATGATACAGTGCATTTGGAAAGTATTCAGACCCCTTGACTTTTTCCACATTTTGTTACATTACAGCCTTATTATAAAATTGATTAAATTAACTTTTTTCCTCATCAATCTACACACAATACCCCATAATGAGGAAGCAAAAACAGGGTAATATATTTTGCAAATGTATTTTTTTAAAACAAACCGAAATACCTTATTTACATAAGTATTCAGACCCTTTGCTATGAGACTCGAAATTGAGCTCAGGTGCATCCTGTTTCCATTGATCATCCTTGAGATGTTTCTACAACTTGATGGGAGTCTACCTGTGATAAATTCAATTGATTGGACATGATTTGGAAAGGCGCACACCTGTCTATATAAAAAGGTCCCACAGTTGACAGTGCATGTCAGAGCAAAAACCAAGCCATAAGGTCGAAGGAATTGTCTGTAGAGCTCAGAGACAGGATTGTGTCGAGGCACAGATCTGGGGAAGGGTGCCAAAACATGTCTGCAGCATTGAAGGTCCCCAAGAACACAGTGGCCTCCATCATTCTTAAATGGAAGAAGTTTGGAACCACCAAGACACTTCCAGAAGGACAACCATCTCTGCAGCACTCCACCAATCAGGCCTTTATGGTAGAGTGGCCAGACGGAAGCCACTCCTCAGTAAAAGGCACATGACAGCCCGCTTGGAGTTTGCCAAAAGGTACCTAAAGACTCTCAGACCATGAGAAACAAGATTCTCTGGTCTGATGAAACCAAGATTGAACTCTTTGGCCTGAATGCCAAGCGTCAACGTCTGGAGGAAACCTGGCACCATCCCTACGGTGAAGCATGGTGGTGGCAGCATCATGCTGTAGGGATGTTTTTCAGCGGCGGGGACTGGGAGACTAGTCAGGATTGAGGGAAAAATGAACAGAGCAAAGTACAAAGAGATCCTTGATGGAAACCTGCTCCAAAGTGCTCAGGACCTCAGACTGGGGCGAAGGTTCACCTTCCAACAGGACAACGTCCCTAAGCACTCAGCCAAGACAACGCAGGAGTGGCTTCGGGACAAGTCTCTGAATGTCCATGAGTGGCCCAGCCAGAGTATTCAACAATGCCATGGTATAATTAAGCAATAAGGCCCGAGGGGGTGTGGTATATGGCCAATTCACCACGGCTAAGGGCTGTTGTTACGCACGACACAACGTGGAGAGTATACAGCCCTTAGCCTGTATATCTCACTGGTCATCCCCAAAGCAAACACCTCCTTTGGCTGCCATTCCTTCCAGTTCTCTGCTGCCAATGACTGGAACGAACTGCAAAAATCTCTGAAGCTGGAGACTCTTATCTCCCTCACTAACATGAAGCATCAGTTGTCAGAGCACCTTACCGATCACTGCACCTGTACACAGCCCATCTGAAATTAGCCCATCCAACTACCTCATCCCCATATTTTTATTTATTTTGCTAATTTGCACCCCAGTATCTCTATTTGCACATCATCTCTTGCACATCTATCATTCCAGTGTTAATACTAATTGTAATTATTTTGCACTATGGCCTATTTATTGCCTTACCTCCATAACTTACTACATTCGCACACACTGTATATATATTTTCTGTTGTATTTTTGACTTTATGTTTTGTTTACCCCATATGTAACTCTGTGTTGTTGTTTTTAATCGCACTGCTTTGCTTTATCTTGGCCAGGTCGCAGTTGTAAATGAGAACTTGTTCTCAACTGGTTTACCTGGTTAAATAAAGGTGAAATAAAAAATAAAAAAATTAATTAGCCATGGGATATTGGCCATATACCACAAACCCCCAAGGTGCCTTACTGCTATTATAAACTGGTAACCAACAACATTAAAGCAGTAAAAATAAATGATCCGTCATACCCGTGGTATACCACGGCTGTCAGCCAATCAGCATTCAGGGCTCAAACCACCCAGTTTATAAGTTCATATAATACATAGTGTTTATGGTTTCTGTTACCTTGTACTCCCAGAGGTTCTGAGGTGGTTTGACCCCCAGTTCTTTTATCCTCTCCAGTTCAGCCAGCACCGCTCTCCTGTGGGCCTGGTTGTCTATGTTATAGGGGGCTCTGGTCAGCTCCTCATCACCTAGCATCAACAATAACCTGAGAGAGAGAACATAACCATAATACAACCATTAAATAACCATGACATAACCATAGTTCTCTATGTTATAGGGAGCTCAGGTCAACTCATCACTAACTAACATCAACAATATCCTGACCATGAAAGAAAGAAAGAGCGCGCAAGAGAGAGAGGGAGGGGAGAGGTCCAGGGCCCCAGAGGGAGGGGAGAGGTCCATGGCCCCAGAGGGAGGGGAGAGGTCCAGGGCCCCAGAGGGAGGGGAGAGGTCCAGGTCCAGGTCCAGGGCCCCAGAGGGAGGGGAGAGGTCCAGGGCCCCAGAGGGAGGGGAGAGGTCCAGGGCCCCAGAGGGAGGGGAGAGGTCCAGGGCCCCAGAGGGAGGGGAGAGGTCCAGGTCCAGGTCCAGGGCCCCAGAGGGAGGGGAGAGGTCCAGGGCCCCAGAGGGAGGGGAGAGGTCCAGGGCCCCAGGTCCAGGTCCAGGGCCCCAGAGGGAGGGGAGAGGTCCAGGGCCCCAGAGGGAGGGGAGAGGTCCAGGGCCCCAGAGGGAGGGGAGAGGTCCAGGGCCCCAGAGGGAGGGGAGAGGTCCAGGGCCCCAGAGGGAGGGGAGAGGTCCAGGGCCCCAGAGGGAGGGGAGAGGTCCAGGGCCCCAGAGGGAGGGGAGAGGTCCAGGGCCCCAGAGGGAGGGGAGAGGTCCAGGGCCCCAGAGGGAGAGGAGAGGTCCAGGGCCCCAGAGGGAGGGGAGAGGTCCAGGGCCCCAGGGGGAGGGGAGAGGTCCAGGGCCCCAGAGGGAGGGGAGAGGTCCAGGGCCCCAGAGGGAGGGGAGAGGTCCAGGGCCCCAGGTCTTCCAACCAGAACAGAACCGTACTATAACCATACCACAAACTGTTAAGCGTTCCTCACCGTCCGTTGACGTTCTCCTGTAGGAAGGGTTCTTTGTAGAGAGAGGTCCAGGGTCCCAGGTGTTCCAACCAGAACAGAACTTCCTCCGGTGTCCATTTTGACACAGGTTTACTGACCAAGAGGTCATGGACCCCGTCTCCACTGGACCAGTGGTACACCAGCAACATCACCTGGTAGGAGAGACACACAGGTAGAAGAGAGGTGAGACAGGTATAAGAGAGGTAGACAGTATGAGAAAGGTGAGACGGGTAGGAGAGATGGGTAGGAGGGAAGAGAGACAGGTAGGAGAGAGGAGAGACAGGTAGGAGAGAGGAGAGACAGGTAGGAGAGAGGAGAGACAGGTAGGAGGGAGGAGAGACAGGTAGGAGGGAAGAGAGACAGGTAGGAGAGAGGAGAGACAGGTAGGAGAGAGGAGAGACAGGTAGGAGGGAGGAGAGACAGGTAGGAGAGAAGAGAGACAGGTAGGAGAGAGGACAGACAGGTAGGAGGGAAGAGAGACAGGTAGGAGAGAGGAGAGACAGGTAGGAGAGAGGAGAGACAGGTAGGAGAGAGGAGAGACAGGTAGGAGAGAGGAGAGACAGGTAGGAGAGAGGACAGACAGGTAGGAGAGAGGACAGACAGGTAGGAGGGAAGAGAGACAGGTAGGAGAGAGGAGAGACAGGTAGGAGGGAGGAGAGACAGGTAGGAGGGAAGAGAGACAGGTAGGAGAGAGGAGAGACAGGTAGGAGAGAGGAGAGACAGTATGAGAAAGGTGAGACGGGTAGGAGAGAGGTGAGACAGGTAGGAGAGAGGAGAGACAGTATGAGAAAGGTGAGACGGGTAGGAGAGAGGTGAGACAGGTAGGAGAGACAGGTAGGAGAGAGGAGATACAGCTAGGAGAGAGGAGAGACAGGTAGGAGAGAGGAGAGACAGGTAGGAGAGAGGAGAGACAGGTAGGAGAGAGGAGAGACAGGTAGGAGAGAGGAGAGACAGTATGAGAAAGGTGAGACGGGTAGGAGAGAGGTGAGACAGGTAGGAGAGACAGGTAGGAGAGAGGAGATACAGCTAGGAGAGAGGAGAGACAGGTAGGAGAGAGGAGAGACAGGTAGGAGAGAGGAGAGACAGGTAGGAGAGAGGAGAGACAGGTAGGAGAGACCGGTATATGTGAAGGAGCAGAGATGAGTGTTCTCTCCACTGGGCCAGTGGTACACCAGCAACATCACCTGGGACAGGTAGGGGAGAGAGCCAGGTAAGACAGGTAACAGACAGGTGTGAGAGAGGTGAGACGGGCATAGAATAGGAAGAGATACGGTGGGACACAGACACGTGGGACACAGACACGTGGGACACAGACACGTGGGACACAGACAGGTGAGACACAGACACGTGAGACACAGACACGTGGGACACAGACACGTGGGACACAGACACGTGGGACACAGACACGTGGGACACAGACAGGTGAGACACAGACAGGTGGGACACAGACAGGTGGGACACAGACAGGTGGGACACAGACACGTGGGACACAGACACGTGGGACACAGACACGTGGGACACAGACAGGTGGGACACAGACAGGTGAGACAGGAACTTCATTCACACTACTTTGGCACATATTAACATGAAGCACTCAGACAGACTAATGTCTTTCAAATAAAAACACAGACAGACAGACACACTGCCACGCGGAAAGATACACACAGACGTTGCCCTCTTACTGCCACATGGACAGAACAAATAGACAAAACCACACACAAACTGTGACCCTTCAACACACACACACACTAAACACACACCAACCCACCACTACCCCCCCACACCCTCACTACACACGCTGACCCTTTCTGCCACACGTAGAGAAAAGTAGGCTGACACACACTCCAAGCATTCCTGTCCCACACACACAGAGAGTTGTAATGGTCCCTTCCTGTTGACCTCTCCCCAGGTCCCCCTCACCGACTCCTTCCTGTTGACCTCTCCCCAGGTCCCCCTCACCGACTCCTTCCTGTTGACCTCTCCCCAGGTCCCCCTCACCGACTCCTTCCTGTTGACCTCTCCCCAGGTCCCCCTCACCGACTCCTTCCTGTCGACCTCTCCCCAGGTCCCCCTCACCGACTCCTTCCTGTCGACCTCTCCCCAGGTCCCCCTCACCGACTCCTTCCTGTTGACCTCTCCCCAGGTCCCCCTCACCGACTCCTTCCTGTTGACCTCTCCCCAGGTCCCCCTCACCGACTCCTTCCTGTTGACCTCTCCCCAGGTCCCCCTCGAAAAACAGGCTTCTAACCTCAAGGCTCTTTTCCTAGTTAAAATAAAACCCTCTCTCCCTCTCTCTCTCTCTCTCTTACCGCAACACAGGTGAGTGCAGTGAGGACTCCAGAGAAGAACCCTCCTGCTCCTCTACCAGGACTGGTCTTGGGGATTCCTCTGGCTGCCTGATCACCATACCTACAGACAGGTTACAGACAGACAGACAGGTTACAGACAGACAGACAGGTTACAGACAGGTTAGACACAGACAGGTGAGGAGGTGAGACACCATACCTGGACGACACACACACGAGTAAATCTCACTTCTGGACGAGGCTTAAAATACAGGATCAAATCTTGCTATGGTCACATGATTGTGATAAACACAAGGCCCTAAGTACGAGCAACATACATCTCAGACTAGGAGTGCTGATCTAGGATCAGGTCCCGTCCATGTAAATCGTATTCATTGTGATCTAAAAGCCAAAAGTGATCCCAGATCTGCACTCCTACCTCTGAGACACTTGATCCATATGGATGCCCTTGATTTGACATCGGCTTATATATTACACTGCATGATCAAAAGTATGTGGACACCTGCTCGTCCAACATCTCATTCCAAAATCATGGACATTAATATGGAGTTGGTCCCCCCCCTTTGCTGCTATAACAGCCTCCACTCTTCTGGGAAGGCTTTCCACTAGATGTTGGAACATTGCTGCGGGGACTTGCTTCCATTCAGCCACAAGAGCATTAGTGAGGTCGGGCACCGATGTTGGGCGATTAGGCCTGGCTCGAAGTCAGCGTTCCAATTCATCCCAGAGGTGTTCTTGGGGTTGAGGTCAGGGCTCTGTGCAGGCCAGTCAAGTTCTTCCACACCGATCTCGACAAACCATTTCTGTATGGGCCTCGCTTTGTGCACGGGGGCATTGTCATGCTGAAACAGGAAGGGGCCTTCCCCAAACTGTTGCCACAAAGTTGGAAGCACAGAATCGTCTAGAATGTCATTGTACGCTGTAGCATTTAGATATCCCTTCACTGGAACTAAGGGGCCAAGCCAGAACCATGAAAAACAGCCCCAGACCATTATTCCTCCTCCACCAAACTTTATTATTGGCACTTTGCATTGGGTAAGGTAGTGTTCTCCTGGCATCCGCCAAACCCAGATTTGTCCATTGGACTGCCAGATGGTGAAGCGTGATTCATCACTCCACAGAATGCGTTTCCACTGCTCCAGAGTCCAATGGCGGCACGCTTTACACCACTCCAGCCGACGCTTGGCATTGCGCATGGTGATCTTAGGCTTGTGTGCGGCTGCTCGGCAATGGAAACCTATTTCATGAAGCTCCTGACGAACAGTTATTGTGCTGACGTTGCTTCCAGAGGCAGTTTGGAACTCGGTAGTGAGTGTTGCAACCGAGGACAGATGATTTTTACACTCTACGTATTTCAGCACATGGCGGTCCCGTTCTGTGAGCTTGTGTGGCCTACCACTTCGCGGCTGAAAAGGTGAAATCCTATGACGGTGCCACGTTGAAAGTCACTGAGCTCTTCAGTAAGGTCATTCTACTGCCAATGTTTGTCTATGGAGATTGCAAGGCGGTGTGCTCGATTTTTTACACCTGTCAGCAACGGGTGTGGCTGAAATAGCCAAATCCATTAATTTGAAGGGGTGTCCACATACTTTTGTATATATAGTGTACATTGTATGGTACCTCTGAAAGGCCAGCTGGCTCTGAGTGTGTTAGTATGGTACCTCTGAAAGGCCAGCTGGCTCTGAGTGTGTTAGTATGGTACCTCTGAAAGGCCAGCTGGCTCTGAGTGTGTTAGTATGGTACCTCTGAAAGGCCAGCTGGCTCTGAGTGTGTTAGTATGGTACCTCTGAAAGGCCAGCTGGCTCTGAGTGTGTTAGTATGGTACCTCTGAAAGGCCAGCTGGCTCTGAGTGTGTTAGTATGGTACCTCTGAAAGGCCAGCAGGCTCTGAGTGTGTTAGTATGGTACCTCTGAAAGGCCAGCTGGCTCTGAGTGTGTTAGTATGGTACCTCTGAAAGGCCAGCTGGCTCTGAGTGTGTTAGTATGGTACCTCTGAAAGGCCAGCTGGCTCTGAGTGTGTTAGTATGGTACCTCTGAAAGGCCAGCTGGCTCTGAGTGTGTTAGTATGGTACCTCTGAAAGGCCAGCTGGCTCTGAGTGTGTTAGTATGGTACCTCTGAAAGGCCAGCTGGCTCGGAGTGTGTTAGTATGGTACCTCTGAAAGGCCAGCTAGCTCGGAGTGTGTTAGTATGGTACCTCTGAAAGGCCAGCAGGCTCTGTGAGATCTTGGGGTTCCCCTGGATCTCTGCTCTCCTCCTCCCCACCACCTCTGAGAACAACCTCTCTACTGCATCTCTGAGAGGGGGGGGGGGGGTCAAATAGAGAGGATGGAGGGGGTAAAGAAAGGAGGAGAGAGAGGAGGGGATGAGAGAGGGAGGAGTAAGAGAGGTAGAGGATGGAGAGAGAAGGAAATGGTGGAGAGAAGGAAGTCACACACTGACTACAGCCTATTTCATCCAGGATCTGTATTGTACATCCAGGTCATAGTACCGAACCTAGCATGTTGTCCTAGCTAGACCTATAGGCTACAGTCACCATACAGAGGGTACTAGCGCTAAGGTAAACATGTTGTCCTAGCTAGACCTATAGGCTACAGTCACCATACAGAGGGTACTAGCGATAAGGTAAACATGTTGTCCTAGCTAGACCTATAGGCTACAGTCACCATACAGAGGGTACTAGCGATAAGGTAAACATGTTGTCCTAGCTAGACCTATAGGCTACAGTCACCATACAGAGGGTACTAGCGATAAGGTAAACATGTTGTCCTAGCTAGACCTATAGGCTACAGTCACCATACAGAGGGTACTAGCGATAAGGTAAACATGTTGTCCTAGCTAGACCTATAGGCTACAGTCACCATACAGAGGGTACTAGCGATAAGGTAAACATGTTGTCCTAGCTAGACCTATAGGCTACAGTCACCATACAGAGGGCACTAGCGATAAGGTAAACATGTTGTCCTAGCTAGACCTATAGGCTACAGTCCCCATACAGAGGGTACTAGCGATAAGGTAAACATGTTGTCCTAGCTAGACCTATAGGCTACAGTCACCATACAGAGGGTACTAGCGATAAGGTAAACATGTTGTCCTAGCTAGACCTATAGGCTACAGTCACCATACAGAGGGTACTAGCGATAAGGTAAACATGTTGTCCTAGCTAGACCTATAGGCTACAGTCACCATACAGAGGGTACTAGCGATAAGGTAAACATGTTGTCCTAGCTAGACCTATAGGCTACAGTCACCATACAGAGGGTACTAGCGATAAGGTAAACATGTTGTCCTAGCTAGACCTATAGGCTACAGTCACCATACAGAGGGTACTAGCGATAAGGTAAACATGTTGTCCTAGCTAGACCTATAGGCTACAGTCACCATACAGAGGGCACTAGCGATAAGGTAAACATGTTGTCCTAGCTAGACCTATAGGCTACAGTCACCATACAGAGGGTACTAGCGATAAGGTAAACATGTTGTCCTAGCTAGACCTATAGGCTACAGTCCCCATACAGAGGGTACTAGCGATAAGGTAAACATGTTGTCCTAGCTAGACCTATAGGCTACAGTCCCCATACAGAGGGTACTAGCGATAAGGTAAACATGTTGTCCTAGCTAGACCTATAGGCTACAGTCCCCATACAGAGGGTACTAGCGATAAGCTAAACATGTTGTCCTAGCTAGACCTATAGGCTACAGTCACCATACAGAGGGTACTAGCGATAAGGTAAACATGTTGTCCTAGCTAGACCTATAGGCTACAGTCACCATACAGAGGGTACTAGCGATAAGGTAAACATGTTGTCCTAGCTAGACCTATAGGCTACAGTCACCATACAGAGGGTACTAGCGATAAGGTAAACATGTTGTCCTAGCTAGACCTATAGGCTACAGTCACCATACAGAGGGTACTAGCGATAAGGTAAACATGTTGTCCTAGCTAGACCTATAGGCTACAGTCACCATACAGAGGGTACTAGCGATAAGGTAAACATGTTGTCCTAGCTAGACCTATAGGCTACAGTCACCATACAGAGGGTACTAGCGATAAGGTAAACATGTTGTCCTAGCTAGACCTATAGGCTACAGTCACCATACAGAGGGTACTAGCGATAAGGTAAACATGTTGTCCTAGCTAGACCTATAGGCTACAGTCACCATACAGAGGGCACTAGCGATAAGGTAAACATGTTGTCCTAGCTAGACCTATAGGCTACAGTCACCATACAGAGGGTACTAGCGATAAGGTAAACATGTTGTCCTAGCTAGACCTATAGGCTACAGTCCCCATACAGAGGGTACTAGCGATAAGGTAAACATGTTGTCCTAGCTAGACCTATAGGCTACAGTCCCCATACAGAGGGTACTAGCGATAAGGTAAACATGTTGTCCTAGCTAGACCTATAGGCTACAGTCCCCATACAGAGGGTACTAGCGATAAGCTAAACATGTTGTCCTAGCTAGACCTATAGGCTACAGTCACCATACAGAGGGTACTAGCGATAAGGTAAACATGTTGTCCTAGCTAGACCTATAGGCTACAGTCCCCATACAGAGGGTACTAGCGATAAGGTAAACATGTTGTCCTAGCTAGACCTATAGGCTACAGTCCCCATACAGAGGGTACTAGCGATAAGCTAAACATGTTGTCCTAGCTAGACCTATAGGCTACAGTCACCATACAGAGGGTACTAGCGATAAGGTAAACATGTTGTCCTAGCTAGACCTATAGGCTACAGTCACCATACAGAGGGTACTAGCGATAAGGTAAACATGTTGTCCTAGCTAGACCTATAGGCTACAGTCCCCATACAGAGGGTACTAGCGATAAGCTAAACATGTTGTCCTAGCTAGACCTATAGGCTACAGTCACCATACAGAGGGTACTAGCGATAAGGTAAACATGTTGTCCTAGCTAGACCTATAGGCTACAGTCACCATACAGAGGGTACTAGCGATAAGGTAAACATGTTGTCCTAGCTAGACCTATAGGCTACAGTCACCATACAGAGGGTACTAGCGATAAGGTAAACATGTTGTCCTAGCTAGACCTATAGGCTACAGTCCCCATACAGAGGGTACTAGCGCTAAGGTAAACATGTTGTCCTAGCTAGACCTATAGGCTACAGTCACCATACAGAGGGTACTAGCGATAAGGTAAACATGTTGTCCTAGCTAGACCTATAGGCTACAGTCACCCTACAGAGGGTACTAGCGATAAGGTAAACACGTTGTCCTAGCTAGACCTATAGGCTACAGTCACCATACAGAGGGTACTAGCGATAAGGTAAACATGTTGTCCTAGCTAGACCTATAGGCTACAGTCCCCATACAGAGGGTACTAGCGATAAGGTAAACATGTTGTCCTAGCTAGACCTATAGGCTACAGTCCCCATACAGAGGGTACTAGCGATAAGGTAAACACGTTGTCCTAGCTAGACCTATAGGCTACAGTCACCCTACAGAGGGTACTAGCGATAAGGTAAACATGTTGTCCTAGCTAGACCTATAGGCTACAGTCCCCATACAGAGGGTACTAGCGATAAGGTAAACATGTTGTCCTAGCTAGACCTATAGGCTACAGTCACCCTACAGAGGGTACTAGCGATAAGGTAAACATGTTGTCCTAGCTAGACCTCTAGGCTACAGTCCCCATACAGAGGGTACTAGCGATAAGGTAAACATGTTGTCCTAGCTAGACCTATAGGCTACAGTCACCCTACAGAGGGTAATAGCGATAAGGTAAACATGTTGTCCTAGCTAGACCTATAGGCTACAGTCACCATACAGAGGGTACTAGCGATAAGGTAAACATGTTGTCCTAGCTAGACCTATAGGCTACAGTCCCCATACAGAGGGTACTAGCGATAAGGTAAACATGTTGTCCTAGCTAGACCTATAGGCTACAGTCCCCATACAGAGGGTACTAGCGATAAGGTAAACACGTTGTCCTAGCTAGACCTATAGGCTACAGTCCCCATACAGAGGGTACTAGCGATAAGGTAAACATGTTGTCCTAGCTAGACCTATAGGCTACAGTCCCCATACAGAGGGTACTAGCGATAAGGTAAACACGTTGTCCTAGCTAGACCTATAGGCTACAGTCACCATACAGAGGGTACTAGCGCTAAGATGAGCCCACGTACACTCCCCTTCTGCTTTCAAGAGTCCTATGGGGACCGCTCTAAAAAGTAGTGCACTATGGAGGGAATAAGGCGCCATTTGGGAAGCAGCCATATCCTTAGAAAGGAACGGTTCACCCATTTGGAATGTTATATTGTTTTTATGCATCTCCGAGTGATGTTCTATCGATTCCCTGGGTCATTTCATGTTTCCATGTGTATCTGAGTTATCGGCGTTCAAGAAGGCAGAAATCCGGCTGGTATGACGTAGAGCCACGATAAAGTCGCTCTCGCTACACTGAAAGTTAATCGGAATACCACTTTTAGATTGCGTAAACGTCTATCATACATGTCAGATTTCAATACTGGCCGATGTCATAACTCGGGAGGATATCTTCTCTCGAATGAGCCATTGATCATATTTTAGTGATATTCCTACCTGAGAAACTTGCTATTTAACGGAGGGTCTAGCACATTTCTCCTATTGGTCTGCCTCTTTAGTCCAGGGTGCACTGCATGGTGCCGTTGCCAGAAAACCAGTGAAGAACAAACACCGTTGTAAATACAACCTATATTTATGTTGACTTATTTTCCATTTTGTACTTTAACTATTTGCACATCATTACAACACTGTATATAGACAGAATATGACATGTCTTTATTCTTTTATAACTTTTTAAATATAATGTTTACTGTTCATTTTTTTTATAGTTTATTTCACATTTGTTTATTATCTATTTCACTTGCTTTGGCAACGTAAACATATGTTTCCCATTGCCAATGAAGCCCCTTAAATTGAATTGATATTATAGAAAGGAATCCAATGAATGATGGAACGTGTAACGCCCCACCCAGCAGCCAGCAGACACCCGCCAACGTGGTTGGTGAAATAGACATTCTTAACCGCCAATACCTAAATTGACCCGCAATTGGCAGGTGGCGGGTGTTAATTTTATTCCCTGCCTACCTCAGTAGGATGTTGACTTTGGGGAAGCCCTCCCACTTCTCTCTGATATCTTAGCTCGACCTATACATTTCACCATACAGAGAGGGTTAACAAACTATAGTTTTGGCAAGTCGGTTAGGACATCTACTTTGTGCATGACACAAGTAATTTTTCCAACAATTGTTTACAGACAGATTATTTCACAATTCCAGTGGGTCAGAAGTTTACATACACTAAGTTGACTGTGCCTTTAAACAGCTTGGAAAATTCCAAAAAATTATGTCATGGCCAGTTTCTGATAGGCTAATTGACATCATTTGAGTCAATTGGAGGTGTACCTATAGATGTTTTTCAAGGCATACCTTCAAACTCAGTGCCTCTTTGCTTGACATCATGGGAAAATCAAAAGAAATCAGCCAAGACCTCAGAAAAAAAATTGTAGACCTCCACAAGTCTGGTTCATCCTTGGGAGCAATTTCCAAACGCCTGAAGGTACCACGTTCATCTGTACAAACAATAGTATGCAAGTATAAACACCATGGGACCACGCAGCCGTCATACCGCTCAGGAAGGAGACGCATTCTGTCTCCTAGAGATGAACGTACTTTGGTGCGAAAAGTGCAAATCAATCCCAGAACAACAGCAAAGGACCTTGTGAAGATGCTGGAGGAAACAGGTAAAAAAGTATCTATATCCACAGTAAAACGAGTCCTATATCAACATAACCTGAAAGGCCGCTCAGCAAGGAAGAAGCCACTGCTCCAAAACCGTCATAAAAAAGCCAGACTATGGTTTGCAACTGCACATGGGGACAAAGATCGTACTTTTTGGAGAAATGTCCTCTGGTCTGATGAAACAAAAATAGAACTGTTTGGCCATAATGACCATCGTTATGTTTGGAGGAAAAAGGGGGATGCTTGCAAGCCGAAGAACACCATCCCAACCGTGAAGCACGGGGTGGCAGCATCATGCTGTGGGGGTGCTTTGCTGCAGGAGGGACTGGTGCACTTCACAAAATAGATGGCATCATGAGGAAGGAAAATTATGTGGATATATTGAAGCAACATCTCAAGGCATCAGTCAGGAAGTTAAAGCTTGGTCGCAAATGGGTCTTCCAAATGGACAATGGCCCCAAGCATACCTCCAAAGTTGTGGCAAAATGGCTTAAGGACAACAAAGTCAAGGTATTGGAGTGGCCATCACAAAGCCCTGACCTCAATCCTATAGAAAATGTGTGGGCAGAACTGAAAAAGCGTGTGCAAGCGAGGAGGCCTACAAACCTGACTCAGTTACACCAGCTCTGTCAGGAGGAATGGGCCAAAATTCACCCAACTTATTGTGGGAAGCTTGTGAAAGGCTACCCGAAACGTTTGACCCAAGTTAAACAATTTAAAGGCAATGCTACCAAATACTAATTGAGTGTATGTAAACTTCTGACCCACTGGGAATGTGATGAAAGAAATAAAAGCTGAAATAAATCATTCTCTCTACTATTATTCTGACATTTCACATTCTTAAAATAAAGTGTTGATCCTAACTGACCTAAAACAGGGAATTTTTACTAGGATTAAATGTCAGGAATTGTGAAAAACTGAGTTTAAATGTATTTGGCTAAGGTGTATGTAAACTTCTGACTTCAACTGTATGTATCTACAGTGAGGGAAAAAAGTATTTGATCCCCTGCTGATTTTGTACGTTTGCCCACTGACAAAGACATGATCAGTCTATCATTTTAATGGTAGGTTTATTTGAGCAGTGAGAGACAGAATAACAACAAAAATCCAGAAAAACGCATGTCAAAAATGTTATAAATTGATTTGCATTTTAATGAGGGAAATAAGTATTTGACCCCTCTGCAAAACATGACTTAGTACTTGGTGGCAAAACCCTTGTTGGCAATCATAGAGGTCAGACATTTCTTGTAGTTGGCCACCAGGTTTGCACACATCTCAGGAGGGATTTTGTTCCACTCCTCTTTGCAGATCGTCATTGTCATGCTGGAATACCCATCCACGACCCATTTTCAATGCCCTGGCTGAGGGAAGGAGGTTCTCACCCAAGATTTGACGGTACATGGCCCCGTCCATCGTCCCTTTGATGCGGTGAAGTTGTCCTGTTCCCTTAGCAGAAAAACACCCCTAAAGCATAATGTTTCCACCTCCATGTTTGACGGTGGGGATGGTGTTCTTGGGGTCATAGGCAGCATTCCTCCTCCTCCAAACACGGCGAGTTGAGTTGATGCCAAAGAGCTCGATTTTGGTCTCATCTGACCACAACACTTTCACCCAGTTCTCCTCTGAATCATTCAGATGTTTCATTGGCAAACTTCAGACGGCCCTGTATATGTGCTTTCTTGAGCAGGGGGACCTTGCGGGCGCACTGCAGGATTTCAGTCCTTCATGGCGTAGTGTGTTACCAATAGTTTTTTGGTGACTATGGTCCCAGCTGCCTTGAGATCATTGACAAGATCCTCCCGTGTAGTTCTGGGCTGATTCCTCACCGTTCTCGTGATCATTGCAACTCCACGAGGTGAGATCTTGCATGGAGCCCCAGGCCGAGGGAGATTGACAGTTCTTTTGTGTTTCTTCTGCTTGGTGATGGTCTTGTAGCCCATTCCAGCCTTGTGTAGGTCTACAATCTTGTCCCTGACATCCTTGGAGAGCTCTTTGGTCTTGGCCATGGTGGAGAGTTTGGAATCTGATTGATTGATTGCTTCTGTGGACAGGTGTCTTTTATACAGGTAACAACCTGAGATTAGGAGTTCTCCCTTTAAGAGTGTGCTCCTAATCTCAGCTCGTTACATGTATAAAAGACACTTGGCAGCCAGAAATCTTTCTGATTGAGAGGGGGTCAAATACTTATTTCCCTCATTAAAATGCAAATCAATTTATAACATTTTTGACATGCGTTTTTCTGGAATTCTTTGTTGTTATTCTGTCTCTCACTGTTCAAATAAACCTACCATTAAAATTATAGACTGATCATTTCTTTGTCAGTGGGCAAACTTACAAAATCAGCAGGGGATCAAATACTTTTTTCCCTCACTGTATATATCGTGACAATCGCAATACGTATCGGCACCTAAGTATGGTGATAATATGGTGAGGTCCCTGGTAGTTCCCAACCCTAGAGAGTAATACCAGTAAGTTAAGTTCATGTACCCTAGTACCTTACCTCAGTAGGATGTTGACTTTGGGGAAGCCCTCCCACTTCTCCCTGCACTCAGGGCACTCAGTCTTCCTACTGGACTCCCACCAGAGAGCCAGGCAGTGGCGGCAGAAGCTGTGACCACAGTTAAGCGTTGTTGGGTTGACCAGGATGTCGTAGCAACAATGGCACGCAAACTGGTCCTCGCTGATGAAGGGGCTGGCAGAGGGCCGGGGGTACGGAGGGCGAGGGGGGTCAGAGGTCACAGAAGGGGTCGGGGGGGAGGAGACTTCAGAGAGAGGGTTGGGGACGGGGGCAGCAGCGGCACCCCCCTCCTTCATCTGCTGGATCATCTGGGGTCTGGAGGAGAGGAAACCAAAGAATAAGTGAGAGGGGGACAGAGAAGTGTGTGAGAGAGAGAGCAAGTGAGAAAGAGCGAGAGAGAATGAGAGCGAGAGAGAAAGAGAGCGAGAGAGAAAACCCCCACACACCCACTGAGGAAACACAAAAGCCATAAATTGTGCTCCTCATTGACTCAAATGGCAAATACATTCAAGAGAATGAACTTTTTCCCAAACACAAAGTGGCTAAACTCTGGTGCCCAAACACTAGGCAGGCCCTGGAGCTGTTGTCAGAGGACAGACTAGGGTCCCCCAGCCACATCATAATTCCACAGGCACAGACGACCTGAGGGCCCAGCAGGAAAGGGTGGCTACAGCACTCAAGGGAGTGATTGAAAAAGCTTCTTCTACTTTCCCCAACGCACAAGTGGTTATCTCCACCCTGCTACCACGGAAAGACTTTCACCCTGCCACCACACAGAGGGTGAATGCAGCATTTCCCGGGACTGGGCCTCAAAACCTCATGTCTACCTGGCCCACCACTCCACCCTGGACTGTGCCTCAAAACCTAATGTCTACCTGGCCCACCACTCCACCCTGGACGGGAACAGCCTTTAGGACCAGGTCCACCTATACAAGGCAGCAATCCCAACTTTTACCAGGACCCTGAAGGACGTCACTCTCAACCGCAGCACCTCACACAGGAGCAACAGAAACCCCGCCCAGACTAGCGAGACACCCTCCCAGACTTCAAAGAAATTGGAAATACAGACATTGTCATCCTACAAGAAACATGGTATAGAGGAGATGGACGCACTGGTTGCCTTCTAGGTTACAGAGAGCTGGTAGTCCCATCCACCAAACTACCAGGTGTGAAACAGGGAAGAGACTCAGGGGGTATGCTAATTTGGGATAGAGCAGACCTAACCAACTCTATTAAATTAGTCAAAACAGGAACATTTTATATCTGGCTAGAAATTAATCTCAACAGAGAAGAATGTCCTCATGTGTGCTACCTATATCCCCCCAAATGAATCTCCATACTTTAACGATGACAGCTTCTCCATCCTAGAGGGGGAGATCAACCATTTCCAGGCCCAGGGACATGTACCAGTCTATGGCGACCTAAATGCCAGAACTGGACCAGAACATGACACTCTCAGCACACAGGGGGACAAACACTTACCTGGAGGTGACAGTATTCCCTCCCAAATATGCCCCACTAGACACAACTATGGCAAAACAACCAACAAAAACAGTTCACAACTCCTGCAGTTCTGTCACAGGCTGGGTCTGTACATAGTCAATGGTAGGCTTCGAGGGGACTCCTATGGTAGGTAGACCTATAGCTCATCTCTTGGCAGTAGTACTGTAGACTACTTTATCACTGACCTCAGGTCAGAGTCTCTCAGAGCGTTCACAGTCACCCCACTGACACCCCTATCAGATCACAGCAAAATCACAGTCTACTTGAACAGAGCAACACTCAAATCATGAGGCATCAAAGCCAAAGGAAATGCATAATATTAAGAAACGCTATAGATGGAAGGAAAGTAGTGTAGAAACCTTCCTGGACAAAACATTTCACTGTAATAGTGAAGGTGTAAACTTGGCAGTAGAAAGCCTAAACAGTAGATTTGACCTTTAAGCTTCAGTATCAAATATAACATTTGCAAAAAAATTCAAAAAACCTGTTTTCGCTTTGTCATTATGGGGTATTGTGTGTAGATTGCTGAGGAATTTTCTTTATTTAATTAATTTTAGAATAAGACTAATGTAACAAAATGTGGAAAAATGTATCTTTTACCTCCAGGTGACTACCTCGAAGCCGGTTGAGAGAATGCCAAGAGTGTGCAAAGCGGTCAACAAAGCAAAGGGTGGCTACTTTGAAGAATCTAAAATATATTTTCATTTGTTTAACACTTTTTTGGTTACTACATGATTCCAACTGTGTTATTTCATAGTTTTGATGTCTTCACTATTATTCTACAATATAGAAAATAGTAAAAATAAAGAAAAACCCTTGAAGGTTGTGTCCAAACCTTTGACAGGTACTGCGCGCACACACACACACACACATACCAATTGGCGAGGGCACTAGAACAGTCTGCAGCACCCGGCCTCACCCTACTAGAATCTGAAGTCAAATGTCTACTGTTTGCTGATCATCTGGTGCTTCTGTCCCCAACCAAGGAGGGCCTACAGCAGCACCTAGATCTTCTGCACAGATTCTGTCAGACTTTGGCCCTGACAGTAAATCTCAGTAAGACAAAAATAATGGTGTTACAAAAAAAGTCCAGTTGCCAGGTACCACAAATTCCATCTAGACACAGTTGCCCTAGAGCACACAAAAAAACTATACCTACCTCGGCCTAAACACTGCCCACAAAATGAGGTGGAAACTGAGCTGCACTTCCTAACCTCCTGCCAAATGTACAACCATATTAGAGACACATATTTCCCTCAGATTACAGAGATCCACAAAGAATTTGAAAACAAACCCAATTTTGATAAACTTCCGTATCTATTAGGTGAAATACCACAGTGTGCCGTCACAGCAGCAAGACGTGTGACCTGTTGCCACAAGAACAAACACCATTGTAAATTCAACCCATGTTTATTGATTTCCCCTTTTGTACTTTAACAATTTGCACATGGTTATAACACTGTACATAATGACATTTGAAGTGTGTCCATTCCTTTGAAACTTGTGAGTGTAATGTTTACTGATCATTATTATCTAGTTCACTTGCTTTGTCATGACAATAATGCCCTTTGAATTGGAGAGAGGGAGAGAAACAGAGAGGGAGACAGAGACAGAAAGAGAAACAGAAAGAGGGAGACACAGAACGAGAAAGAGGGAGACACAGAAAGAGAAAGAGAGACAGAAATAGAAAGAGAGAGAAAGAGAGAGAGAGACAGATAGAGAGACAGAGAGAGAGAGAGAGACAGACAGAGAGAGACAGAGAGAGAGACAGAGAGAGAGACAGAGAGAGAGAAATATGAACTGTTTGAGACCCAAATAGCACCCTATTACCTCAAATCAAAGTTTATTGGTCCTGTACACAGATGTGTTATCGCAGACACAGCGAAATGCTTACCTTTCTAGCGCCAACAGTGCAGTAATATTGAGCAATACACACATAATCCAAAAGGAGAAAATACAAGAAATATCATAACAACTACTTTTGACCAGAGCCCATAGCATAGGTACTCCTCCATAGCCCTGGTCAAAATTAGTGCACTCACTATACTAGGTAATAGCTTTCCATTTGGGACGCATACTCTCTGTGACAGAGGAAAATGTCCAAATATTACAGAATAACTGGCTTTGAGTTCTGATAATGTATCTTATAGCTAATACAGTTATTAATACTACGGCAGGATCGCATTTTTATAGCTTTCTTCATTTAGTAATAACTGATGTTTTTGACAGCTAAATGACAGTTAGCATCCAGGAAACAACTCAAATGCACATAACTGAACACGAACACTGCAACAAATGCGTAATTGTCAACTCCGCATATCAAACCTGTTCCTAGGAAACAGGGGTTCTTACAGGTTATGGCTAGCCATTCAATAAAAACAATAATTATTTTAGTTAGCTAGCTGATTCTTGACCAAATCACTGTCTCTAGCTGCTAACAAGCTAACTAGTTAGCTAGTCAGTGGCAAACCCCCAATTTTGCTAACGTTAGCTACCGTTAGCTACTGTTAGGTATAAAACAGCATTTGTCATCTTTAGTTTCCTACCTCAGGTGTAACGGCCGTTGCAACGAAGCTGGAAAATCACATCACTGCCGAATAGATGCTTTTCCAAAGTTAGTTTTGATTATGCTAGCTAGCAAATAAGACAAGTAGACATTTTCCGAGCAGTCAGGCGGATAGGTAAACAGCTAGCTAGCTTCTCATTTCACTTCTTTCTTGCCAGGGATGTATTCATTACGCGGAAACCGTTTACTCTAGGAAACAAACAGAGCAAACAGAACCAAACGGGGAGGTACCTATATTAATTTATTTTCGTTGCAAAATGTTTTCCGTTTAGAGTAAACTGTGTCCGTTGCAAAACGTTTTGCAACAGAGGAGACGTTTTGCAGTGGAATCCGCGTAATGAATATACCCCAGGCTAGCTAGGTAAATGCTACGTTCAAAACAACAGGGAACTCGGAAAAATACGAGGTCAAATCATGACGTCAGTGATCTTCAGGTCGGAAAATCGGAGCTCTAGAAAGAGGCCCGACTTCCCGAGTTGGAATTTCGAGTTGGATGACCGTTCAAATCGATTTTCCCAGTCGGAGGTCGTTTTTTTCCGAGTTCCCAGTTGTTTTGAACACACTGAAATCGGAAGTCGATGGTTTCCGAGTTCCCAACTATTTTGAAAGCGGCAAAACTCACACTCTGGTCACGCTAGCAGCGCGGTGACGAACTTATCAGTGAGCTAAAAAACCGTGTTCTCGCTCCTCATTGGTTGCGCTCCATGTTCTTTTACTTTACTGTTATTGGTGGTGGGGCTTTTATTTTGAAAAGTTCAAAATTCGGAAACGGAACACGGGCGTTTTGCGCTAATGCTCTTCCAGTTCAAAGTTCGACTGCTTTGTCCTTTCGTAGAATCTGTTTCTTGTTTACATGTCTACGATTGCAGCGTGAGTGACGTACGTCGGAAGCTGAATAATCAAATGGTTAATGTCAGCTAAGCTGTCAAACTGTGTTCTAGAGATATCAACAACTTCCCTGAGCAAACTGGCTACATACGGCTCTAAAAAAGAACGATCGGTGAACTAACTCCGTGAACCTCAATTGTATATTCTACAACACTGAACCTAAACCAATAGTCACCATGGATCCTCTCTACACTTATAGACTACTACCACCAACATACACCAACACGAAGGACCCTGACTACACTTATAGACTAGTGAGGCTGGAACTGGTAGACTGTTGGCAAACTGCAGACCTGAACATCATCATCAAACAAGAAGAGGAAGAGGAGAGCTCTCTACAAGTTGAAGAAGAAGAAGAAGAAGAGGAGGAGGAGGAAGAGGATAGCTCTCTACAAGTTAAAGAAGAAGAAGAGGAGGAGGAAGATCATGCTTTCATGGTCAAAGTAGAGGAGGAAGAGGAGGACAAAGCTCTTGTAGTTAAAAAAGAAGAAGAGGAGGGTGGTTTTGCAGTCAAAGAAGAAGAAGAGGAAGAAGCTATTGGGGTTTTTATTCTTCCTGGTATGTACAGATAATGTGTACGTCCAAAATGGCACCCTATTCCCTGTAGAGCCCTATAGGCCTTGGTCAAAAATAGTGCACTATAAAGGGAATAAGGTGCCAATTGGGACGTAAACCAATATTGAGTGTTTGCTAGTATGAACCTTAGCACGGTACTGTTATTTCTTCAGATTTAACCAAAGACTCGTTATTTCGTTGACACAGACGGAAACTGCAACCAGTGGCCTGTCAGTGGGAAGAGTCCCTCTGTGTCAGAAGAACCACAACAACAACAACAACAACAACAACAACCAAAGAAACAACAACAACAGCCCCAGGAACCCCACCACTCCCCTCTGTACTGCCCCGACTGTGGGAGGAGCTTCATCAGCCCCGGGATACTGAACGTGCACCGCAGAATCCACCAGAGCAGAACAATCCACACCACCACCACCGGTGAGCCGCCTCACTACTGCCGTGACTGCGGCAAGACCTTCGACAGCGCCCAATACCTCAACAAGCACCGTTTGGTTCACACAGCAGAGAGGACGCACCACTGCTCCCAGTGTGGCCGGAGCTTCCTGAGACTCCAGCACCTCAAAGACCACCGGAGAACCCACAGCGGAGAGAAGCCTCACTACTGCTCCGTGTGCGGGAAGGGCTTCACCAAGGGCCGAATGCTCCGGACACACCAACGTCTGCATGCCGTGGAGGGGGCTGACGTCGGGGATGGGACGGGGGAGGGTAGTGGGGTGGTGATGTCAGCGATGGGGCGGAAGAGAGCTCTGAGAGTTCTAGCCGGAGTGGATTACTACTACTGCTCTGAGTGTGGGAAGAGCTTCTCCAGTTCAGCCTATCTTAAGGTGTGTCAACTATAGATCACTCTAAAGAAAGGCCTACATCTGCTCCCATTGCCACCTGTATTGACAAGCGTATATTTACATTTACATTTTAGTCATTTGGCAGACGCTCTTATCCAGAGCCACTTACAGTAGACAACCACATATCTTAGTCATAGTAAGTACATTTTTCCTCAATAAAGTCAGCGCTAGTAATAATAATAATAATAATAATAATATGCCATTTAGCAGACGCTTTTATCCAAAGCGACTTACAGTCATGTGGTCAGACATGTTTACGTCCAGTGGGCCGGCCTTTCAGTTATGTTTATGTAGACTTTATTAGCCCAGCCCCTTTTTAAGGATGTGCCGTATGACCACAAATGTTTCTACAAATGTCACGCTGTCATGCAGTTCCGAGACTTGGCCAGTAGGTGTCTCCCATAGAAATAGAATGAATAGAATGGGCGTCCCCGTTCAAGTCAATGATGGCGTAATGGGTGGACTAGCGGTCAGTTTGCCAGTCAAATTGCCAGGGTTGGCAGTTCCAAGCCCGTTCGATTCATTACATTTCTATGGCGTCTCCAAATAATAATGTACAATAGAAAACCTTGGGCGAGTTCAGCAGGACGCAATGTTTTGAAACGTTCAGATAGAAATAGTCTATCTAGAACAAACATGCCTCTCTGACATGTAGCATAAGGAACCTCGTCGGCTCTATTCATGGCATTTCTATCCGCAAAGTTCGACAACTTTTTGGCTACTGAACGTAGCCCTGTTGTCTCAATTTTGATGAAACCGAAGGATGCGTTTCTAACCACAGAGGTCCTATTAAATTAAGTTCTAATATGTAATTCAATGTTTCTGTTTCAGGTGCATCAGAAGGCGCACACGGGAGACAAACCCCACCAGTGTGCTCAGTGTAAGAAGACATTCGGCACGTCATGGGGTTTAAAGGTCCACCGGCAGACTCACTCTGGAGAGAAGCCCCACCAGTGCGCCGACTGTGGGAAGAGGTTCTCGGACCTGCGCAGCCACAAAGCCCACCAGAGCACCCACACTGGAGAGAAACCATACACATGCCCTGTCTGTGGAAAAGGCTTTGCCTGGCAGAAGAGCCTACAGAAACACCAGGCCACACACAGCAGCAGTGGTGGTGGAATCATAGAAGTACATATAGAATAATGTATGATAACCTGGAGGTTTTCACTCCAACCCTAATCTAGCACCTGATTCTAATAACCAGCTGGTTGATAAAATGAATCAGGTTAGTTACAACTGGTAGTTGAAGCTACGGGACAGGAGGGTAGCTCTCCAGGAACAGGGTTGGGTTACAGGAGGATAGCGCTCCAGGAACAGGGTTGGGTTACAGGAGGATAGCGCGCCAGGAACAGGGTTCGATTACAGGAGGATAGCGCTCCAGGAACAGGGTTGGGCCCTGTTTTGGTTTATCATGTCACATCACCTGGATTTTAATCTTTATTTTAAGCCTTTTCCAGAAATGAGAATTAGACCAAAAATAAAAGCGATTGTTTGAGGATGATGCTGGACCATGTGACTTAAAAAGAAAAGGGGACAGTTTGATTAAAAGCTTTAAATAAAGGTTAAAATCCGAGACACCTGTTATGATTAACCAAAACACAGGTCCCTAATTATAGAATCTCTATGGGGGAAACACAACTCCTGCTCTCTCTTGGATGAGGGAATGCTGTTGTGTCAGGAGGACTGTTATAAATACATCAAAATATCACATAAGTATGTGACTTGTAATTATATATTTTAGATGTTTATATTCATACACAAATGACAGAATGTACAACACAAATGTAGTTTGTAATCCTAGTTTATTTTTTCTCTCTCAAAGTGTTCTTTGGATGGATTGTGCAACAGGTGATGGCTATCTTTTTGTTCCAACACCGAATGCACTCACTATAACTTGGTGTATGAGTAATGTTTGGTTTGGATCTGAAATGGATGTGATAGTAGATGGTGAAAACAGAGATGGTCAGTTGTTGCTCTCCGATCTCATTTCTCTCTTTAATTTGTAGCTGAGTTCAAAGCACATGCTAACGTCTGGCAGCATAACAGTTTCCCACATATTCACGTCTTCATATCAGCTTTGAAGCATCTTTTCAAGAGGAGATCTGGCATTGGATCTGGAGGGTGAGCAAAACCACTATATTGAGCAGTGGAGGCTGGTGGGAGGAGCTATAGGAGGACGGTCTCATTTTAATGGCTGGAAAGGATTAAATGGAATGGGGTCAAACGTGGTTTACGTATGTTTGTTGTGTTTGATAGGTTCCATTTATTCCATTCCAGCCGTTACAATGACCCCGTCCTCCTATAGCTCCTCCCACCTGCCTCCACTGATATTGAGGTGTGCTTCCCCCTCCAAAACATGGCTGTAGTTACTAGGTACACTACTTTAACAGATAAAGTGACATACAGATTTTGTCTCATTTCATGACTGTTATCTTAATTGACTGGTTGTAGGTTGTACTGATTAATTGTATTGACTAACATGGTTTATTGGTAACCTTTACCCAAACGTGATTGCCAACAGATTTGTCCAAGAGAAACAATTCACATCATAAGCTAGGTTTCCATCCAATTGTCGACAGATTTCCATGCGAATATTCTAGAATCAGCATAAAGAAAATATGCGCATTTTCCCACCAGTGGTGTTTCCACCAAACTGAATTGTTGCGAATAAAAATCAGTGCGTGATGACGTAGTGCACGCAAAATGTAATTTTTCCGCGTAAGTTTTCATGTACCCAATAAAAATCGAATGTTCAATGTGTTTCCATCGCATTTTCAATTTAACAAAAACTGTTGCGTTAAATAGCAAATATGCCTAGTCTGGTTTTGGCCCGTGCGCTCTAGCCAACAGGTCGCAGATATAGTGCGGGTAGGTTAGTCTACAATACATGATGAGATTATGGATAAGAGCGAGAATATTTTGATTTGTCAAAAGGCAATCAAGCATCGATCATCATGTCACCAGAATAAGACCCTCGAAATGTATTGGAAAGGAGCATCAAGCTCATCACCTTGCACTTTCACCACACTGTGAAGTTCACCATCATTTATTTAATCTGTAGCCTAATAAACTGCATGCTTTCCTCCCGACGAGTCATAGTGGGTGGACCACACACCATGTCATCGCGTAAGTGACTCCAAATGTACTTCGATATGACAGTTACTATATCAATATTTGCACATAGTTGTTTCCACCGCCATTTCTCGCATAATTAATTTTACAGACACAAAAAGATCCCACCATGTCGACGAACAAATGATTTGTCGGCATTTATAATATTGTATCTAAACTACGTGTTTCCATCACAGCTGTCATGATTTTTTTTTTTATATACAGTATGACGTTACACACATAAGAACAGCGGAAGGAAACTTGGTTAAACACATGCACACACATAACATTTGTCTTTCATGTAATGTCCGTTTCTAAACAACTTCAAAAATGTCTCAAAACGATCATTCTACCTGCAACTTAAAAATTCAAACAGAGCATTGACCTTGTGTCTGCTCAGTGCAATGACAACATTCAGATAGAAATGTTGACATCACCACTGAGGAGGGCACCATGACGTCATCATCACAGAACGAGTAGAGTGCTAGCAAAGTAATGTTATTTATTTTAAAACAATGGTGACACTTTCCAATAATGTGATCGATGGCATCACTGAGGAGGGTAAATATATCTGTCATGTAATGTCTGTTTCTAGCCAACAAATTTTTTTTCTCTATAAACATTCCATTAAAAAGCATCAGGACATTACATCATCATCATCATCATGGCGTGACGTAGAGTAGAGCTTGTCCTCGTCCTCTATATTATTGAGTCCGCTACGTGTGGTGCTGTGGTCCGGGTTGAACTTCATGTGTTCCTTCAGCTGCTTCAGCTGATAGTAACTCTTCCCACAGTCATAGCAGTAGAAGGGCTTCTCTCCTGTGTGAATCCTCTGGTGTACCTTTAACTCTGAGGACGTGATGAAACGCTTGTCACAGTCTAAGCAGGGGTAAGGCCTCTCTCCTGTGTGAGTCCTCAGGTGCACCTTTAAAGTAAAAATACAAAATATAAATGTATTAATTAATAAAAATTTCAGCATATTGTAAACACAGTATTATGTTGTGTAACTGAAAAAAATACTAAACTGTATATAGTTATATTGTACCTTTAAGGTCCCCTGAGCGCGGAAGGTCTTCTCGCAGTAGGAGCAGGCGTAAGGCTTCTTGTCAGAGTGTATTCTCTGGTGGAGCTTGAGGTTGGACAGCTGTCTGAATGCCTTGCCGCAGTGGGAACAGCTGTGGGGCTTGTCCTGGCTGTGGATCTTCTCATGGACCCTGGAACAACAGGTAATGCAAGAACACTGGTTAAGTAGTAGTAGTAGTAGTAGTTCACTTGAATATCCCACGATGGGAAATTGGTTTGTGACATAAAAAAAAAAGACGTGACAACATTGAATCATAACAACAGCAAATACAGTTTAATGTAATAACGTTCAATAGCGTAAAACATTTGTTTTCTTTTTTAATTGCCGGATGTCGTAATAAAACTGTCTAACGGATTACATAATAATAACTTTTTCCAAGATAAAAACATAACTTATTACAATGTCCGGTGGTTATTACGTTATCAGGTGAGTAACACCTGAGCACATATTCATAAAGCATCTCAAAGTAGGAGTGCCGATCTAGGATCAGGTCCCTCGGTCCATTCATAAAAATCTAAAAGACAAAACGATCCTGACCCTGATCCTAGATCAGCACTGTGAGATGCTTTATGAATACTGGCCCTGAGTTACCTGAGCTCGCTGGAGGAGGGGAACTTCATGGGGCAGCTGGTGCAGTGGTACGGCTTCTCTCCTGTATGGATACGCTGGTGCTTCTTCAGATGGCCAGACTCTACAAATGTCTTCCCACAGAAGGGACAGGAGAATGGTCTCTCTCCGGTGTGCCTGCGCTCGTGGGATTTCAGGTTCCCTGTTTGGGCGAAGCCCTTCAGATCGAATCAAATTTAAGATTCATTTAAAATCACAACACACTTACAGTGGGGGGAAAAAGTATTTAGTCAGCCACCAATTGTGCAAGTTCTCCCACTTAAAAAGATGAGAGAGGCCTGTAATTTTCATCATAGGTACACGTAAACTATGACAGACAAATTGAGAAAAATTCCAGAAAATCACATTGTAGGATTTTTTATGAATTTATTTGCAAATTATGGTGGAAAATAAGTATTTGGTCACCTACAAACAAGCAAGATTTCTGGTTCTCACAGACCTGTAACTTCTTCTTTAAGAGGCTCCTCTGTCCTCCACTCGTTACCTGTATTAATGGCACCTGTTTGGACTTGTTATCAGTATAAAAGACACCTGTACACAACCTCAAACAGTCACACTCCAAACTCCACTATGGCCAAGACCAAAGAGCTGTCAAAGGACACCAGAAACAAAATTGTAGACCTGCACCAGGCTGGGAAGACTGAATCTGCAATAGGTAAGCAGCTTGGTTTGAAGAAATCAACTGTGGGAGCAATTATTAGGAAATGGAAGACATACAAGACCACTGATAATCTCCCTCGATCTGGGGCTCCACGCAAGATCTCACAAAATGATCACAAGAACGGTGAGCAAAAATCCCAGAACCACACGGGGGGACCTAGTGAATGACCTGCAGAGAGCTGGGACCAAAGTAACAAAGCCTACCATCAGTAACACACTACGCCGCCAGGGACTCAAATCCTGCAGTGCCAGACGTGTCCCCCTGCTTAAGCCAGTACATGTCCAGGCCCGTCTGAAGTTTGCTAGAGTGCATTTGGATGATCCAGAAGAGGATTGGGAGAATGTCATATGGTCAGATGAAACCAAAATAGAACTTTTTGGTAAAAACTCAACTCGTCGTGTTTGGAGGACAAAGAATGCTGAGTTGCATCCAAAGAACACCATACCTATTGTGAAGCATGGGGGTGGAAACATCATGCTTTGGGGCTGTTTTTCTGCAAAGGGACCAGGACGACTGATCCGTGTAAAGGAAAGAATGAATGGGGCCATGTTTCGTGAGATTTTGAGTGAAAACCTCCTTCCATCAGCAAGGGCATTGAAGATGAAATCGAGGCTGGGTCTTTCAGCATGACAATGATCCCAAACACACCGCCCGGGCAACGAAGGAGTGGCTTCGTAAGAAGCATTTCAAGGTCCTAGAGTGGCCTAGCCAGTCTCCAGATCTCAACCCCATAGAAAATCTTTGGAGGGAGTTGAAAGTCCGTGTTGCCCAGCGACAGCCCCAAAACATCACTGCTCTAGAGGAGATCTGCATGGAGGAATGGGCCAAAATACCAGCAACAGTGTGTGAAAACCTTGTGAAGACTTACAGAAAACGTTTGACCTGTGTCATTGCCAACAAAGCGTATATAACAAAGTATTGAGAAACTTTTGTTATTGACCAAATACTTATTTTCCACCATAATTTGCAAATAAATTCATTAAAAATCCTACAATGTGATTTTCTGGATTTTTTTTTCTCATTTTGTCTGTCATAGTTGACGTGTACCTATGATGAAAATTACAGGCCTCTCTCATCTTTTTAAGTGGGAGAACTTGCACAATTGGTGGCTGACTAAATACTTTTTTCCCCCAATGTATGCCAGAGTCTGGAGTACATACACTGAGTGGACAAAACATTAGAAACACCTTGCTAATATTGAGTTGCACACCCTTTTGCCCTCAGAACAGCCTCAATTCGTTGGGGCATGGACTCTACAAGGTGTCGAAAGAATTCCACAAGGATGCTGGCCCATGTTGACTTCAATGCTTCCCACAGTTGTGTCAAGTTGGTTGGATGTCCTTTGGGTGGTGGACCATTCTTGATACACACAGGAAACTGTTGAGCGTGAAAAACCCAGCAGCGTTGCAGTTCTTGAAACACTCAAACCGGTGCGCCTGGCACCTACTACCATACCCCGTTCAAAGGCACTTCAATATTTTGTCTTGCGTCTCAATTGTCTATAGGCTTAACAATCCTTCTTTAACCCGTCTCCTCCCCTTCATCTACACTGATTGAAGTGGACTTAACAAGTGACATCAATAAGGGATCATAGACAGTCATTACAATGAGACCGTCCTCCTATAGCTCCTCCCACCAGCCTCCACTGCTCAATATAGTGGTTTTGCTCACCCTCCAGTTCCAATGCCAGATCTCCTCTTGAAAAGATGCTTCAAAGCTGATATGAAGACGTGAATATGTGGGAAACTGTTATGCTGCCAGACGTTAGCATGTGCTTTGAACTCAGCTACAAATTAAAGAGAGAAATGAGATCGGAGAGCAACAACTGACCATCTCTATTTTCAACCATCTACTATCACATCCATTTCAGATCCAAACCAAACATTACTCCATACACCAAGTTATAGTGAGTGCATTCGGTGTTGGAACAAAAAGATAGCCATCACCTGTTGCACAATCCATCCAAAGAACACTTTGAGAGAGAAAAAATAAACTAGGATTACAAACTACATTTGTGTTGTACATTCTGTCATTTGTGTATGAATATAAACATCTAAAATATATAATTACAAGTCACATACTTATGTGATATTTTGATGTATTTATAACAGTCCTCCTGACACAACAGCATTCCCTCGTCCAAGAGAGAGCAGGAGTTGTGTTTCCCCCATAGAGATTCTATAATTAGGGACCTGTGTTTTGGTTAATCAGGTGAAAGCTGTGTCATGGAAAGAGCAGATGCTCCTAATGTTTTGTCCGCTCGTGGCGACGAATCCCGTCTCTCTCTGTTTCCCCTCTACGTTCCGACTCTCACGGTCCATAAAAACAATAAAATATTACAAATGTATTTTTAAAATCGCAAAACACTCTTTACAGTAAAACAATCACATGACAAGAAGTAAAAGCCAACAGTCAGTAAAAGGGCTGAATAAAATAACCGACCTTTCCACACACCTCACAGACGTAAGGTCTCTCCCCCGTGTGTGTTCTCTGATGGGTCTTTAAAGCAGCCAGTATGGTGAAGCTCTTGTCACAGTCTGGGCAGGGGAAGGGTCTCTCTCCTGTGTGGGGGAGGGCACAAAACACACAAGTTATTGAACTTGAATGGCAGATTTTTAAAAGTCCACTAGAATGACCTTAAACAATTCAACCAAAAGTGGACAAAACTTTGGGAAAACGTTTATTGACCTGATTGGTTTAGAACCCCACTCTTGATTTTCATTTGATTGAACTTTGAAAAGAAAGGCAGGCTAAATACTTTCGAAGAACCCAATGAAATAACCTGTGTGTGTGAGTGTGTGTCTCCTCAGCTCGGCTGGTGAGCAGAACCTCTTGGTGCAGGCTGGTGCGGAGCAGGGGTATGGTCTCAGTCGGGTGTGGATGATCTGGTGTTTGTCTAAGCTAACAGTGGTGGATAAACGCTTCCCACACCTAGAGCAGGGGAACGGCCTCTGACGACCTCCTTTGGTCTTCGTGGCCTTTAGTCCCTGGCTCCTCTTCTCTCCCTCCTCCTCCTCCTCCTCCTCCTCTTCCTCTCCGGATGCAGGGTCCTTGTCTGATGCCCCTCCACCGGCAGGGCCAGACCTGGGGTTGTTGTTATGGCGCGGGTTGTTGTTGTCAGGGGTGGCTCTAGGGCCGTTGTCAGGGGTGGCTCTAGGGCCGTTGTCAGGGGTGGCTCTAGGGCCGTTGTCAGGGGTGGAGTCGTCAGAACTGTGGCTGGTAATGTCAGAAGTGGGGCTTGGGTTGTCATCTGAGGGAACAGGGAAATCTCTGGTCAAAATCAAAATCAAATCAAATCTTATTGGTCACATACATATATTTAGCAGCTGTTATTGCGGGTGTAGCGAAATGCTTGTAAGGCTTAGTAACCATGGTAGCTCCTCTGTGATGCTGTACTCACTAGGCTGTATAAGATATACTATGGCTTCTTCCTCTTCCTCCTTCTTGACACTGAAGAGCCCTGAAGGAAACACACAATATCTAATTCAGTGTAAGTTGTAAATAAACAAATCACTAAGAAAAGGGTAGGCAAGAGTACCTTGACTTGGGTGAGACACACCCCCTATCTCTTCCTCCTCTTCTTCTGTTTTCACATGGGCAGAACTCAGGCACGTTGTTAGGGGCCCACAGTCCTCCTGCTTCACCACCCTCAGGGTCTGAGTTCCTTGGTCTCCATGGATACCTTCGGGCCCAGGGGACCCTGGGAGTTTGGTCTCCTGAGAGAGAAGAGAACAGAGGTGGATTTGGCACATGCACACTTACTCAAAAACTACGATTGTTTCCAGACAATACATTTTTTTGGTTACATATAATTATTACTATTTTGTACTTATTTCGAAGCACATACCGGCCGGAACGCCAGTAATGACGATAGTTGCTCAGCGAAACTCCATTCTTCGAACATATTTTAACATTATTAAATTTGAAAAAATGGTGAATAGCATGTTGAATGGCTGCTTCCTGGGCTTAAAGGAGAATCGCAATATTCAACGACTCCTTTGTAAGCCCAGATTCTGGTTCATTCTACATCATGCCTGAACATGCATCTACACATATTCATTGATGGAAACTGCTAGCCTGGTGGAACCAACATGATCGCTGCATTGACCATTCTAGCTATTTCACTTCACTTATGTGAAGTGAAATAGAATGGCGAACGTATCGAGTAGACTGCTTCCACCAGGCTAGGAAACTGCTGCTTTGTTTAGAACTGGCCGCTGAACTGAGCACCCCCCTGCATTAGGTCTGTTTGAGGGTTTATGCGTGATAAAAAAAAAACATACGCCCACCTTCGAAACATTATACACGTTATATTTGAGTTTTTTGTTATCTACTCACCACCACGTCCATTGTATATAGCAGTGCTCTTAAAAAAGCTCAGAATACGAAACAAACTGGTTGTTTATTTTTTTCTTCCCGCTTCCGCCTTAGTGTCGTCAGACATGTGATCATGTAGACGCGATAGACGAGAGTAATCAACTACCGCGTGTGATCAAGCTAGTATCTTTTACTTCTGTCTTTTTACTGTTAAGCTAGCAAGTTTATAGTTAGCCGAAGGTAGCTTATTATCTTCCCATTTTTGCATTTGCTAATACAACTGTTCAGCTATCAACTTCGCTTTTGTCTTGCATGCATCGGCCACAGGACTTCGTTGAACCGTAACTTTAGCAGAACACCGCATATTCTGTACTGGGCAAAGTCATAAGCCTAACAGGCTAACAGGTTTAGCTACCGTTAGCCATGGCCCTGTCCTGTGTGACATGACAACTTTCATGACCTGCTAATGATTCGTGTGTAATCTCAGTGATCCTGTGATATTTCTGCCCGGTGGACCATCTTAACAGAACACCATGGATGAGGTGAGAGGGAACTCAAAATATGAGTGTAAAGATTTCATGTAGCTAGCTAGTTAGCTTGCTGGCTTGTCGCCTATGCTGTCAGTTGAATTCTTGGTGTAATAACATTGTCGTTTTTTAGTTAATCATATAGTCACCCTTTCATGTGTCTAGCTTTAACAGTGTTGTTTCGCAACGTGAAAGAAAGCAGAAACAACTTCTTGATTTGAGGAATCTTTACTTTAGTATCCGGCAGGAGACAATACAGCAGCAATGAAGCAGTGTAGCGATGTTCCTAACTCTGGGTCCAGCGGAATAGACTGAACCAAGTGCTGAGTTTGTATCAATTGTTTACCAGTAACAATGTAGCCTAGCCTGTGCTGTTCTCTACTACAGGAGTCTGTAGACCAAGCGACCAGTCTGTCTCCTCCTCGCTACAACGCTGGAGCTGACTGTAACCATGGTGACCAGAGCTCACTGTTGAGCCAGCAGAAGATGGTGTCGGAAAACCACGATTATCTCCAGCACCATCAAACACTGGCCTCAAAAGTTTCAGCGGAAGAGGAAGAGGAGGAGAGAGGAGTGCGGCGTGAGTCTGATGTCAATGTAGTACAACACAACAACCTCAAAAACACAACATCATCCACTAAGAAGTCTTTCCCCTGCTCTGTGTGTGGACGACTCTTCACTACAAAACAGTCCCGGGACCGACACATGAAGACCCACACGGGAGAGAAGCCGTTCCACTGCACTGTGTGTGGGAAGAGCTTCTCTCAGCAGTCCTCCTTTAGGATACACCAGAGGAGCCACACGGGGGAGAAGCCCTACTGCTGCCCTGAACCTGACTGTGGGAAGAGCTTCTACCAATCAGGAGCCTTGTTGAGACACGGAAGGAGTCACGCTGAGGGGTCTACTAGACTAAGAACTGCTGCAGATGTGCTGCCACACCGACAGGAGCTGCTCGTCCAACGGGACGATACCAGTAGCAAGGTGGGGAAGAACTAGGGCTGCGTCCTCAATTGGCACCCTATTCCCTATATAGTGCACTACTTTTTTTGACCAGGCACCAGGGCCCATCCCTATGATAGGGTGCCATTTGAGACGTAGCCCTAGACAACTAGCTGTACAATAACTTTTCATTGTTGCTTCGTTTTAGAATTCTAGACTTCAGGCTGCTGTGGATGTGCTGCCAGAGCAAGAGGATGTCCGTCTGGCCCAAGGTACTGATGGGGGTGGTTTATGAAGACATGTTGCTAGCCCAAGGTACTGATGGGGTGGTTTATGAAGACATGTTGCTAGCCCAAGGTACTGATGGGGTGGTTTATGAAGACATGTTGCTAGCCCAAGGTACTGATGGGGTGGTTTATGAAGACATGTTGCTAGCCCAAGGTACTGATGGGGGTGGTTTATGAAGACATGTTGCTAGCCCAAGGTACTGATGGGGGTGGTTTATGAAGACATGTTGCTAGCCCAAGGTACTGATGGGGGTGGTTTATGAAGACATGTTGCTAGCCCAAGGTACTGATGGGGGTGGTTTATGAAGACATGTTGCTAGCCCAAGGTACTGATGGGGTGGTTTATGAAGACATGTTGCTAGCCCAAGGTACTGATGGGGTGGTTTATGAAGACATGTTGCTAGCCCAAGGTACTGATGGGGTGGTTTATGAAGACATGTTGCTAGCCCAAGGTACTGATGGGGTGGTTTATGAAGACATGTTGCTAGCCCAAGGTACTGATGGGGTGGTTTATGAAGACATGTTGCTAGCCCAAGGTACTGATGGGGGTGGTTTATGAAGACATGTTGCTAGCCCAAGGTACTGATGGGGTGGTTTATGAAGACATGTTGCTAGCCCAAGGTACTGATGGGGTGGTTTATGAAGACATGTTGCTAGCCCAAGGTACTGATGGGGTGGTTTATGAAGACATGTTGCTAGCCCAAGGTACTGATGGGGTGGTTTATGAAGACATGTTGCTAGCCCAAGGTACTGATGGGGTGGTTTATGAAGACATGTTGCTACTGTGCAAATAAACAAACAAACACACATCTTCATTTGCAAATCATATTCAGTTGAGTTGCTGGCCCTTTTTGAGGACCACAATATACACTGAGTGTACAAAACATTAAGAACATAGACTGACCAGGTGAACCCGAGTGGCGCAGTGGTCTAAGGCACTGCATCGCAGTGCTAGCTGTGCCACTAGAGATCCTGGTTCGAATCCAGGCTCTGTCGTAGCCGGCCGCGACCGGGAGACCCATGGGGCGGCGCACAATTGGCCCAGCGTCGTCCAGGGTAGGGGAGGGAATGGCCGGCAGGGATGTAGCTCAGTTGGTAGAGCATGGCGTTTGCAACGCAAGGGTTGTGGGTTCGATTCCCACGGGGGGACAGTATGAAAAATTTAAAAATAATGTATGCACTCACTAACTGTAAGTCGCTCTGGATAAGAGCGTCTGCTAAATGACTAAAATGTAAATGTAAAGCTATGATCCCTTATTGATGTCACCTGTTAAATCCACTTCAGTCAGTGTAGATGAAGGGGAGGAGACAGGTTAAAGAAGGATTTTTAAGCCTTGAAACAATTGAGACATGGATTGTGTATGTGTGCCATTCAGAGGTTGAATGGGCAAGACAAAAGATGTGTCTTTGAACGGGGTATGGTAGTAGGTACCAGGCGCACCGGTTTGTGTCAAGAACTGCTTCTGGGTGTGATGTTGTCTCTGGCTGGAGCAGACTGCTACTGTTAATGATCTAATAAAGTACATCAATACATTTCCCCCCAAAATGTTTCTAGGTACAGGTAACCATAGCGACCAGGGCACGCAGACTCAGAGTGGGGGGTCAGTGAAGCAGCAGGACAGCGGTCAGACAGACGGACAGATCAGGAGAGGTGAAGAAGAGGAAGCCGGTGGTTTAATCAACTCCGAGGAAGTTGGCTGGGATCCTCCTCATCTTGGTAAGAAGTGGTGGAACCCTGAGAAGAGTTTGATTCATACATCATAATCACTATGGCTGCGTCCCACATAGCACTCTATTCTTTATAAAGGGCACTACTTTTGACCAAGGAAACAAGTGCACTATATAGGGAATAGGATGCCATTTTTGTCCGAAGCCTATGAGACCTATGTGTCATTACTGCTATTTAATGTGGGTCCTGGAGACCCACAGGGTGTTGTTGATGTGTCAAGGGCATGACGATCAGTTGAATTAGGTGTGTTACTGCTGGGACGGAACAAAAGTCTGCACGCCCAGCGGGCTTCCAGAACCGAGGTTGGTTGGGCTTCCAGAACCGAGGTTGGTGGGCTTCCAGAACCGAGGTTTGTTGGGCTTCCAGAACCGAGGTTGGTTGGGCTTCCAGAACCGAGGTTGTTTGGGCTTCCAGAACCGAGGTTGGTGGGCTTCCAGAACCGAGGTTTATTGGACTTCCAGAACCGAGGTTGGTGGGCTTCCAGAACCGAGGTTTGTTGGGCTTCCAGAACTGAGGTTTGTTGGGATTCCAGAACCGAGGTTGGTGGGCTTCCAGAACCGTGGTTTGTTGGGCTTCCAGAATCGAGGTTGGTGGGCTTCCAGAACCGAGGTTGGTGGGCTTCCAGAACCGAGGTTGGTGGCCAGCAGACCTGGGTTCCAATACTACACCGAACAAAAATATAAATGCAACATGAAACAATTTCAAAGATTTTACTGAGTTACAGTTCATATTAGGAAATCAGTCAATTGAAATAAATTCATTAGGCCCTAATCTATGGATTTGACATGACTGGAAATACAGATATGCATCAATTGGTCACAAATAAAAAAATATATATGTAAGTAGGGGCGTGGATCAGAAAACCAGTCAGTATCTGGTGTGACCACCAATTGCCTCATGCAGCGTGACACATCTCCTACCCATAGAGTTGATCAGGCTGTTGATTGTGGCCTGTGGAACGTTGTCCCACTCCTCTTCAATGGCTGTGCGAAGTTGCTGGATATTGGTGGGAACTGGAACACGCCGTCGTACACGTCGATCCAGATCATCCCAAACATGCTCAATGGGTGACATGTCAGGTAAGTACATGGGAACTGGGACATTGTCTTGCGACATGAGGCCGTGCATTATCATGCTGAAACATGAGCTGATGGCAGCGGATGAATGGCAGGACAATGGGCCTCAGAATCTCATCACGGTATCTCTGTGCATTCAAATTGCCCTCGATGAAATGCAATTGTGTTCGTTGTCTGTAGCTTATGCCTGCCCATACCATAACCCCACCATGGGGCACTCTGTTCACAACGTTGACATCAGCGAACCACTTGCACACGTGACGCCATACACGCTGTCTGCCATTTGCCCGGTACAGTTGAAACCGGGATTCATCCATTAAGAGCACACTTCTCTAGCGTACCAGTGGCCATCGAAGCATTTGCCAACTGAAGTCGGTCACGACGCCGAACTGCAGTCAGGTCAAGACCCTGGTGAGGACGACGAGCACGCAGATAGATGAGCTTCCCTGAGACGGTTTCTGACAGTTTGTTAGGACTTCTTTGGTTGTGCAAACCCACAGTTTCATCAGCTGTCCGGGTGGCTGGTGAAGAAGCCGGATGTGGAGGTCCTGGGCTGGCGTGGTTACATGTGTTCTGCGGTTGTGAAGCCGGTTGGACCTACTGCCAAATTCTCTAAAACTACGTTGGAGGCAGCTTATGGTAGAGAAATGAACATTCAATTATCTGGCAACAGCTCTGGTGGACATTCCTGCAGTCAGCAGCTTTTTGTGCGTATGGGCAATTTCTGGGATCTTTTATTTCAGCTCATGAAACATGGGACCAACACTTTACATATTGCGTTTTATATTTTTGTTCAGTGTATTTGAAGTCATTCCAAATACTTTATCTTGGATTGATTGGGCTTGTCTGGCGCAATGGCACCAATAGAGTAGCTGGAAAACCGCAAACCCGCCCATCTGGTACTCCAGGCAGGCTAGAGCAAACACTAACAGAATCTGAAAGATTTCAGATAGTATTTGAACCCAGGTCTGGAGTCAACTGGTCTAACCCAGAGCCATATATTTAGAGCGTTGGACCAACTTTGAAATTGTAATATTGTTCTAATTCTAGACATTCAGTGACATAGCATTATTTAAATGTTCCCCATGTAATGTGAACGGGGTGCTAACATGGCTCCATGCAATGTTGAAGTGTCATGTAAATGCGGTATTATGGAGAAACCTTTATGGTCCAACTCTCTAAACACGTGGTTCTGGTCTAACCTATCCCATCTCATTCCCACAGGAGGCAGTCCTCCTCCTCCTCCTCCTCCCAGCTCTGGCCCTTCTACACCGGGAGGCCGACCTGTCCAACACCAGCAGAACCACAGGAAGACTTCCCACACCAACACCTGTCAGAAGTGTGGAGAGCAGTTCCCTACCTTCTATCAGCTCCGTGTCCACCTGACCACCCACCGGGGAGAGAAGCCCTTCTCCTGTCCAGACTGTGGCAAACACTTCTCAGCCCGGGGCTACATGGAGTCACACCAGAGGGTAGGTTGGGTCCCAAATGGCACCCTATTCCCATTGAGCTCTCGTCAAAAGTAGTGTACTATATAGAGTAGTGTACACCCTTGTTTTATTTATTGTTAAAACAATTCGTATTCAGTTTAAAACCATTTTAAAAGTACAAAGAAATCCCAGAGGACAATGAAAACGTTAAAGCTGAAATCCGTAAAGGGAGAAACAGGGCCACTGTTCACCCCAGCGCTACTGTTGTTGAGCGTCCAGCAGTGTAAAAAAAAAAAAGTGCAGTACATATTCTGGTGTTCTAGCGCGCGTGCAATGATGTCAGAGGGAAAAGAAAACTCTTCTTTGTTTTAAAGTAACTTCTTTATTGTTGTAAAATCCCAAACGGACGTGGCAGTTCCACCAAATACGGATTCCAGGTTTGACTAAAGGATCACTTTAGTCAAACATGATCTTTTTGGTATTTTCATTCATTAGCCAATGGTAGTACAACCCCCCCCCCCCCCCCAAACTTGTGCATGTCAGAAGTCAAGTTTTCAAGATGGAGCACTTTCGGTCCAGAGCAAAAACTCTGCTGATAGTTTTTTAATAAACTATCCCTTTTAAATACACGTATTTCCAATGTGGTCCTGGGTGTAGGTACACATCAAGGAGAGACCACACCCCTGCCCCGACTGTGGTAAGAGGTTCCTCTCTCTGGGAGACCTGAAGAGACACCAGCAGAGCTTCTCCGACGAGAGACCGTACGGCTGCTCCGAGTGCGGGAAGAGCTTCACCCAACCGGGGTTCCTAAGGGCACACCAGAGGACACACACCGGGGTCAAAGGTTACCCCTGCCCCTACTGTCACAAGGACTTCTTCACTGCCTCCAGTCTGAGGAGACACAGGAAGCAGGCGCATGCGGAAGAGACCGTCACACTGCCCCCTAGTGGTGGACTCCAGCTATCACATGCTGGAGAGACCCTAGGTCAAGCTGAAGCTGGTGTACCAGTACTGAAGGTCATAGTGAAGGAGGAGGAGGAGGATCCTGCTTTTGGTGAGTCACATGTTCTGTCACATGTCATAGTCATGCCTTATTGTGTCAGACCGGTTTAGTTTACTCACCAACTACTAATCAAACTAGGTAAGGAGGGCTTCTCTTATCAAAATAAAAATCATTAAAGCTAGAGTCCTTAATTAAAACAATAACAAAGCCGTCACCCCGCCTCTGTTTTGGTAAAAATCTGAGGGACAGGGCTGGAGAAATGGAACCACTCTCAAATTCATAGACCGAGCTATGAATGCAAGGACTGACCATCCATGAAATCAAAATGATAGTTTTAACCATGTTTTAAGGTTACACAGTGTTTGTTAAAATTTACATTGGAGTAAAACAATTTTATATTTTGGGTTCTGATGGGGTACGACAGTTGAACTAAGCTCATGAAGCATTTATAAGTTATGTTCTACAAGAATCAATGGGTGTACACTACTGTTCAAAAATGTCTAAGTGACCCCAAACGTTTGAACGGTAGTGTATGTAATTAAAGGAAAAACCTCACCGGCCAGGTTGCGTGCATGACCGGTGCAAAGTAAATAAAACCCAAGCTGTGGAACGTTCCTTTAATGATAATATACCCATCGATTCAATCATTTCACCCACACCACTCGCGCACATGAACAAGTGTCTGCTTTAGCCAAGCGCTAAAATAGAACTTGGTTCTATTTGAGACTCTCCACGCGCTGCAAGTCCCCCTCCTTCCTTATTGGATAGCAGGAAGATAAAGACCCAGCTGGATGCTTGAAAGGCAAATGAAGGAGAGATGAATTAAAGATGAACTAAAATAGGTTTCCCTTTTTATCCGTGGATTAATACGTCGGAGTAGAGAAACACACGATGTTGTATGACTCCCGGTCAAAATTCTACAAAGGACCAACTAAAAAGAGGACCATATGCCATGTCAGGTAAAATAACAACTCAATGTTCATCTCCAAGAACAAAGTAGCTAGCAACAGCTAGCTAGCGAAATGTCCATGAATGTTTCATGTGTGTTACGACCTGCCCACAATTTTAAATATAGTTGGTTCACAGTTGGTTTTGATATTTTAACCTGCGTGTCCTGATCGCGTCTTGTGTGGATGGACAAAATCAACATGCGTGCGCCATTGTGCGTGATGACATCGTCCCCACAGTGACGGTACGTACATATCCCAACCAGAAGCCATGGAGAACCAGAAGCCACGTAGTCAGCATGTTACCGCTGTACTTTGTGGAAATAAAGTGGTAGTGAGTGAATATGAACTGTCTTGGCCTTACCCTATTTTACTTTAGTATTAGATTAATATGTTTTTAAACAACACAGATACATAAAAATAATATATTACACATTATTACATTTCAACCAGAGAATCATCAACCTGGATAAAGCCTCTGTACTGTCCATCAGGAGATAGAAATTAATCATCAACCTGGATGAATCCTCTGTAGTGTACTGCCCATCAGGAGATAGATATTCATAATGAATGCGCCCAACCACCATTGCAGGTGAAACCACTCTTGTTTTTCCCCAAGTCTTACTCCAGGAAGTACCCACTCCAGGAAAAAACAGTATGCTGAGTAGGCAGGCCATAAAAATGACTAATCAGATTTGTTGTTAGGATAGTGTGTTCTCTAACATTAGTAAACCCAGCTGATAGATGTAGCCAATACCAAGGTAAAGTGGTCTAAGGCTACCATGACGACGGACATATAAACATCAGGAGATTACCATAGCACGCTTGTAGCCTATTGAATGCTATAGGAGACTAGTAAAAACAGTATAGTTGTTATCAATGTTATTGTGGGAGCACATTCAGCAGCCAAATATGACCATTTTCAAGTCAGTGTTGCAATGCTTTTCTCTACTTTACCAGCTAGGCTATGTCAATGCTTCCACTTTTTTCTACTTTACCAGCTAGGCTATGTCAATGCTTCCACTTTTCTCTACTTTACCAGCTAGGCTATGTCAATGCTTCCACTTGTCTCTACTTTACCAGCTAGGCTATGTCAATGCTTCCCCTTTTCTCTACTTTACCACTTTTCTCTACTTTACCAGCTAAGCTATGTCAATGCTTCCACTTTTCTCTACTTTACCAGCTAAGCTATGTCAATGCTTCCACTTTTCTCTACTTTAACAGCTAGGCTATGTCAATGCTTCCACTTTTCTCTACTTTACCAGCTAAGCTATGTCAATGCTTCCACTTTTCTCTACTTTACCAATTTTCTCTACTTTACCAGCTAAGCTATGTCAATGCTTCCACTTTTCTCTACTTTACAAGCTAGGCTATGTCAATGCTTCCACTTTTCTCTACTTTACCAGCTAAGCTATGACAATGCTTCCACTTTTCTCTACTTTACCAGCTAGACTATGTCAATGCTTCCACTTTTCTCTACTTTACCAGCTAGGCTATGTCAATGCTTCCACTTTTCTCTACTTTACCAGCTAGGCTATGTCAATGCTTCCACTTTTCTCTACTTTACCAGCAAGGCTATGTCAATGCTTCCACTTTTCTCTACTTTACCAGCTAAGCTATGTCAATGCTTCCACTTTTCTCTACTTTACCACTTTTCTCTACTTTACCAGCTAAGCTATGTCAATACTTCCACTTTTCTCTACTTTACCAGCTAAGCTATGTCAATGCTTCCACTTTTCTCTACTTTAACAGCTAGGCTATGTCAATGCTTCCACTTTTCTCTACTTTACCAGCTAAGCTATGTCAATGCTTCCACTTTTCTCTACTTTACCAATTTTCTCTACTTTACCAGCTAAGCTATGTCAATGCTTCCACTTTTCTCTACTTTACAAGCTAGGCTATGTCAATGCTTCCACTTTTCTCTACTTTACCAGCTAAGCTATGACAATGCTTCCACTTTTCTCTACTTTACCAGCTAGGCTATGTCAATGCTTCCACTTGTCTCTACTTTACCAGCTAGGCTATGTCTATGCTTCCACTTTTCTCTACTTTACCAGCTAAGCTATGTCAATGCTTCCACTTTTCTCTACTTTACCACTTTTCTCTACTTTACCAGCTAAGCTATGTCAATGCTTCCACTTTTCTCTACTTTACCAGCTAGGCTATGTCAATGCTTCCACTTTTCTCTACTTTACCAGCTAGACTATGTCAATGCTTCCACTTTTCTCTACTTTACCAGCTAGGCTATGTCAATGCTTCCACTTTTCTCTACTTTACCAGCTAGGCTATGTCAATGCTTCCACTATTCTCTACTTTACCAGCTAGGCTATGTCAATGCTTCCACTTTTCTCTACTTTAACAGCTAGGCTATGTCAATGCTTCCACTTTTCTCTACTTTACCACTTTTCTCTACTTTACCAGCTAAGCTATGTCAATGCTTCCACTTTTCTCTACTTTACCAGCTAAGCTATGTCAATGCTTCCACTTTTCTCTACTTTACCAGCTAGGCTATGTCAATGCTTCCACTTTTTTCTACTTTACCAGCTAGGCTATGTCAATGCTTCCACTTTTCTCTACTTTACCAGCTAGGCTATGTCAATGCTTCCACTTGTCTCTACTTTACCAGCTAGGCTATGTCAATGCTTCCACTTTTCTCTACTTTACCACTTTTCTCTACTTTACCAGCTAAGCTATGTCAATGCTTCCACTTTTCTCTACTTTACCAGCAAGGCTATGTCAATGCTTCCACTTTTCTCTACTTTACCAGCTAAGCTATGTCAATGCTTCCACTTTTCTCTACTTGACCAGCTAGGCTATGTCAATGCTTCCACTTTTTTCTACTTTACCAGCTAGGCTATGTCAATGCTTCCACTTTTCTCTACTTTACCAGCTAAGCTATGTCAATGCTTCCACTTTTCTCTACTTTACCACTTTTCTCTACTTTACCAGCTAAGCTATGTCAATGCTTCCACTTTTCTCTACTTTACCAATTTTCTCTACTTTACCAGCTAAGCTATGTCAATGCTTCCAATTTTCTCTACTTTACAAGCTAGGCTATGTCAATGCTTCCACTTTTCTCTACTTTACCAGCTAAGCTATGACAATGCTTCCACTTTTCTCTACTTTACCAGCTAGGCTATGTCAATGCTTCCACTTTTCTCTACTTTACCAGCTAGGCTATGTCAATGCTTCCACTTTGCTCTACTTTACCAGCAAGGCTATGTCAATGCTTCCACTTTTCTCTACTTTACCAGCTAGGCTATTTCAATGCTTCCACTTTTCTCTACTTTACCAGCTAAGCTATGTCAATGCTTCCACTTTTCTCTACTTTACCAGCTAAGCTATGTCAATGCTTCCACTTTTCTCTACTTTACCAGCTAAGCTATGACAATGCTTCCACTTTTCTCTACTTTACCAGCTAGGCTATGTCAATGCTTCCACTTGTCTCTACTTTACCAGCTAGGCTATGTCAATGCTTCCACTTTTCTCTACTTTAACAGCTAGGCTATGTCAATGCTTCCACTTTTCTCTACTTTACCACTTTTCTCTACTTTACCAGCTAAGCTATGTCAATGCTTCCACTTTTCTCTACTTTACCAGCAAGGCTATGTCAATGCTTCCACTTTTCTCTACTTTACCAGCTAAGCTATGTCAATGCTTCCACTTTTCTCTACTTTACCAGCTAGGCTATGTCAATGCTTCCACTTTTTTCTACTTTACCAGCTAGGCTATGTCAATGCTTCCACTTTTCTCTACTTTACCAGCTAGGCTATGTCAATGCTTCCACTTGTCTCTACTTTACCAGCTAGGCTATGTCAATGCTTCCACTTTTCTCTACTTTACCACTTTTCTCTACTTTACCAGCTAAGCTATGTCAATGCTTCCACTTTTCTCTACTTTACCAGCAAGGCTATGTCAATGCTTCCACTTTTCTCTACTTTACCAGCTAAGCTATGTCAATGCTTCCACTTTTCTCTACTTTACCAGCTAGGCTATGTCAATGCTTCCACTTTTTTCTACTTTACCAGCTAGGCTATGTCAATGCTTCCACTTTTCTCTACTTTACCAGCTAGGCTATGTCAATGCTTCCACTTGTCTCTACTTTACCAGCTAGGCTATGTCAATGCTTCCACTTTTCTCTACTTTACCAGCTAAGCTATGTCAATGCTTCCACTTTTCTCTACTTTACCACTTTTCTCTACTTTACCAGCTAAGCTATGTCAATGCTTCCACTTTTCTCTACTTTACCAATTTTCTCTACTTTACCAGCTAAGCTATGTCAATGCTTCCAATTTTCTCTACTTTACAAGCTAGGCTATGTCAATGCTTCCACTTTTCTCTACTTTACCAGCTAAGCTATGACAATGCTTCCACTTTTCTCTACTTTACCAGCTAGACTATGTCAATGCTTCCACTTTTCTCTACTTTACCAGCTAGGCTATGTCAATGCTTCCACTTTTCTCTACTTTACCAGCTAGGCTATGTCAATGCTTCCACTTTTCTCTACTTTACCAGCAAGGCTATGTCAATGCTTCCACTTTTCTCTACTTTACCAGCTAGGCTATTTCAATGCTTCCACTTTTCTCTACTTTACCAGCTAAGCTATGTCAATGCTTCCACTTTTCTCTACTTTACCACTTTTCTCTACTTTACCAGCTAAGCTATGTCAATGCTTCCACTTTTCTCTACTTTACCAGCTAAGCTATGTTAATGCTTCCACTTTTCTCTACTTTAACAGCTAGGCTATGTCAATGCTTCCACTTTTCTCTACTTTACCAGCTAAGCTATGTCAATGCTTCCACTTTTCTCTACTTTACCAATTTTCTCTACTTTACCAGCTAAGCTATGTCAATGCTTCCACTTTTCTCTACTTTACAAGCTAGGCTATGTCAATGCTTCCACTTTTCTCTACTTTACCAGCTAAGCTATGACAATGCTTCCACTTTTCTCTACTTTACCAGCTAGGCTATGTCAATGCTTCCACTTGTCTCTACTTTACCAGCTAGGCTATGTCTATGCTTCCACTTTTCTCTACTTTACCAGCTAAGCTATGTCAATGCTTCCACTTTTCTCTACTTTACCACTTTTCTCTACTTTACCAGCTAAGCTATGTCAATGCTTCCACTTTTCTCTACTTTACCAGCTAGACTATGTCAATGCTTCCACTTTTCTCTACTTTACCAGCTAGGCTATGTCAATGCTTCCACTTTTCTCTACTTTACCAGCTAGGCTATGTCAATGCTTCCACTATTCTCTACTTTACCAGCTAGGCTATGTCAATGCTTCCACTTTTCTCTACTTTAACAGCTAGGCTATGTCAATGCTTCCACTTTTCTCTACTTTACCACTTTTCTCTACTTTACCAGCTAAGCTATGTCAATGCTTCCACTTTTCTCTACTTTACCAGCAAGGCTATGTCAATGCTTCCACTTTTCTCTACTTTACCAGCTAGACTATGTCAATGCTTCCACTTTTCTCTACTTTACCAGCTAAGCTATGTCAATGCTTCCACTTTTCTCTACTTACCAGCTAGGCTATGTCAATGCTTCCACTTTTCTCTACTTTAACAGCTAGATTATGTCAATGCTTCCACTTTTCTCTACTTTACCAGCTAAGCTATGTCAATGCTTCCACTTTTCTCTACTTTACCACTTTTCTCTACCAGCTAAGCTATGTCAATGCTTCCACTTTTCTCTACTTACCAGCTAGGCTATGTCAATGCTTCCACTTTTCTCTACTTTACCAGCAAGGCTATGTCAATGCTTCCACTTTTTTCTACTTTACCAGCAAGGCTATGTCAATGCTTCCACTTTTCTCTACTTTACCAGCTAAGCTATGTCAATGCTTCCACTTTTCTCTACTTTAACAGCTAGGCTATGTCAATGCTTCCACTTTTCTCTACTTTACCAGCTAAGCTATGTCAATGCTTCCACTTTTCTCTACTTTACCAATTTTCTCTACTTTACCAGCTAAGCTATGTCAATGCTTCCACTTTTCTCTACTTTACAAGCTAGGCTATGTCAATGCTTCCACTTTTCTCTACTTTACCAGCTAAGCTATGACAATGCTTCCACTTTTCTCTACTTTACCAGCTAGGCTATGTCAATGCTTCCACTTGTCTCTACTTTACCAGCTAGGCTATGTCAATGCTTCCACTTTTCTCTACTTTAACAGCTAGGCTATGTCAATGCTTCCACTTTTCTCTACTTTACCACTTTTCTCTACTTTACCAGCTAAGCTATGTCAATGCTTCCACTTTTCTCTACTTTACCAGCAAGGCTATGTCAATGCTTCCACTTTTCTCTACTTTACCAGCTAAGCTATGTCAATGCTTCCACTTTTCTCTACTTTACCAGCTAGGCTATGTCAATGCTTCCACTTTTTTCTACTTTACCAGCTAGGCTATGTCAATGCTTCCACTTTTCTCTACTTTACCAGCTAGGCTATGTCAATGCTTCCACTTGTCTCTACTTTACCAGCTAGGCTATGTCAATGCTTCCACTTTTCTCTACTTTACCACTTTTCTCTACTTTACCAGCTAAGCTATGTCAATGCTTCCACTTTTCTCTACTTTACCAGCAAGGCTATGTCAATGCTTCCACTTTTCTCTACTTTACCAGCTAAGCTATGTCAATGCTTCCACTTTTCTCTACTTTACCAGCTAGGCTATGTCAATGCTTCCACTTTTTTCTACTTTACCAGCTAGGCTATGTCAATGCTTCCACTTTTCTCTACTTTACCAGCTAGGCTATGTCAATGCTTCCACTTGTCTCTACTTTACCAGCTAGGCTATGTCAATGCTTCCACTTTTCTCTACTTTACCAGCTAAGCTATGTCAATGCTTCCACTTTTCTCTACTTTACCACTTTTCTCTACTTTACCAGCTAAGCTATGTCAATGCTTCCACTTTTCTCTACTTTACCAATTTTCTCTACTTTACCAGCTAAGCTATGTCAATGCTTCCAATTTTCTCTACTTTACAAGCTAGGCTATGTCAATGCTTCCACTTTTCTCTACTTTACCAGCTAAGCTATGACAATGCTTCCACTTTTCTCTACTTTACCAGCTAGACTATGTCAATGCTTCCACTTTTCTCTACTTTACCAGCTAGGCTATGTCAATGCTTCCACTTTTCTCTACTTTACCAGCTAGGCTATGTCAATGCTTCCACTTTTCTCTACTTTACCAGCAAGGCTATGTCAATGCTTCCACTTTTCTCTACTTTACCAGCTAGGCTATTTCAATGCTTCCACTTTTCTCTACTTTACCAGCTAAGCTATGTCAATGCTTCCACTTTTCTCTACTTTACCACTTTTCTCTACTTTACCAGCTAAGCTATGTCAATGCTTCCACTTTTCTCTACTTTACCAGCTAAGCTATGTCAATGCTTCCACTTTTCTCTACTTTAACAGCTAGGCTATGTCAATGCTTCCACTTTTCTCTACTTTACCAGCTAAGCTATGTCAATGCTTCCACTTTTCTCTACTTTACCAATTTTCTCTACTTTACCAGCTAAGCTATGTCAATGCTTCCACTTTTCTCTACTTTACAAGCTAGGCTATGTCAATGCTTCCACTTTTCTCTACTTTACCAGCTAAGCTATGACAATGCTTCCACTTTTCTCTACTTTACCAGCTAGGCTATGTCAATGCTTCCACTTGTCTCTACTTTACAAGCTAGGCTATGTCAATGCTTCCACTTTTCTCTACTTTACCAGCTAAGCTATGACAATGCTTCCACTTTTCTCTACTTTACCAGCTAGGCTATGTCAATGCTTCCACTTGTCTCTACTTTACCAGCTAGGCTATGTCTATGCTTCCACTTTTCTCTACTTTACCAGCTAAGCTATGTCAATGCTTCCACTTTTCTCTACTTTACCACTTTTCTCTACTTTACCAGCTAAGCTATGTCAATGCTTCCACTTTTCTCTACTTTACCAGCTAGGCTATGTCAATGCTTCCACTTTTTTCTACTTTACCAGCAAGGCTATGTCAATGCTTCCACTTTTCTCTACTTTACCAGCTAGACTATGTCAATGCTTCCACTTTTCTCTACTTTACCAGCTAGGCTATGTCAATGCTTCCACTATTCTCTACTTTACCAGCTAGGCTATGTCAATGCTTCCACTTTTCTCTACTTTAACAGCTAGGCTATGTCAATGCTTCCACCTTTCTCTACTTTAACAGCTAGGCTATGTCAATGCTTCCACTTTTCTCTACTTACCAGCTAGGCTATGTCAATGCTTCCACTTTTCTCTACTTTACCAGCAAGGCTATGTCAATGCTTCCACTTTTCTCTACTTTACCAGCTAGGCTATGTCAATGCTTCCACTTTTCTCTACTTTAACAGCTAGGCTATGTCAATGCTTCCACTTTTCTCTACTTTACCAGCTAAGCTATGTCAATGCTTCCACTTTTCTCTACTTTACCACTTTTCTCTACCAGCTAAGCTATGTCAATGCTTCCACTTTTCTCTACTTTACCAGCTAGGCTATGTCAATGCTTCCACTTTTTTCTACTTTACCAGCAAGGCTATGTCAATGCTTCCACTTTTCTCTACTTTACCAGCTAGACTATGTCAATGCTTCCACCTTTCTCTACTTTACCAGCTAGGCTATGTCAATGCTTCCACTTTTCTCTACTTTACCAGCTAGGCTATGTCAATGCTTCCACTTTTCTCTACTTTACCAGCTAGGCTATGTCAATGCTTCCAATTTTCTCTACTTTACCAGCTAGGCTATGTCAATGCTTCCACTTTTCTCTACTTTACCAGCTAGGCTATGTCAATGCTTCCACTGTTCTCTACTTTACCAGCTAGGCTATGTCAATTCTTCCACTATTCTCTACTTTACCAGCTAGGCTATGTCAATGCTTCCACTTTTCTCTACTTTAACAGCTAGGCTATGTCAATGCTTCCACTTTTCTCTACTTTACCAGCTAGGCTATGTCAATGCTTCCACTTTTCTCTACTTTACCAGCTAGGCTATGTCAATGCTTCCAATTTTCTCTACTTTACCAGCTAGGCTATGTCAATGCTTCCACTTTTCTCTACTTTACCAGCTAGGCTATGTCAATGCTTCCACTGTTCTCTACTTTACCAGCTAGGCTATGTCAATTCTTCCACTTTTCTCTACTTAACCAGCAAGGCTATGTCAATGCTTCCACTTTTCTCTACTTTACCAGCTAGGCTATGTCAATGCTTCCACTTTTCTCTACTTTACCAGCTAGGCTATGTCAATGCTTCCACTTTTCTCTACTTTACCAGCAAGGCTATGTCAATGCTTCCACTTTTCTCTACTTTACCAGCTAAGCTATGTCAATGCTTCCACTTTTCTCTACTTTACCAGCTAGGCTATGTCAATGCTTCCACTTTTCTCTACTTTACCAGCTAGGCTATGTCAATGTGCTAGCTCTGGATGTAAAGAAACCAGGCAGATCTCTAAGTTAAGCAACAATAACAGAACTAAGGATTCCCAACCGCGCTAACGTTATATGACTGTATTTCAATATAAAAACATTAGCTGACACAAAACACTTCCTCTGTTGTTATCTGTCCTCTTGGCCCCGCTGGTTTAGGCTGTCTTCTCCAGTCTATCTTCAGGATGACAGTCTCAAGGCTGTTTAACTAGGAACGCACACACGCATTCGGGGGTGGGAGATCAGGAAATCAACCTCACTCCTCCCTAAGCTCGTTGTAGTTTAAAAAAAAAAAAAACGTGATTACCCCCAAATATGTAATTGATGGTAAAATCCAGACAGAAAAAATACCAAGCTTTCGATCTACAGTCCTACAGGTTCATAGCGTGATATAGGACAACGATGTTGTGTTCCTTTTAATTTTAAGTCCAAAAATGGATGTAGCAACTGCGGATTCTAGCTTTAATTACTCATTACCCTTTGACCTTCAGGTTTCGTGGTAAGTTAGTTAGTTATAGTTTAGTTAACCCAAACTATTGTCCTCATCCACACAGGAGAGAGTTCTAACAACCACCACTCTGAGTCTGAGGAGAGTCTCCCTGCATCCGTAGAGCAAAAACAACAACAACAACAACAACAACAACATAAACAGCATCACAGCTGCCACAGAAGAGCCCACCCCTGCCCTGTGTGTGGAAAGGAGTTTCCCATTGCATACAAGCTACAAGTCCATATGAGAATCCACACTGGAGAGAAGCCTTTCTCCTGCTCTGTGTGTGGGAAGAGCTTCGCCCAGAAGGGGAGCCTGACACTCCACCAGATCGTCCACACAAGAGAGAAACCTTACTCCTGCCCCGACTGTGGGAACACCTTCTCCCAGATGATCAGGTGTGTTATTGTTATCAGCATAGACCTGTGTCCTATTAATTAGTGCACACATAGAATCTAGTGCACACCATAGCAAAACGTTTTGCAAAGGAAAAATAAAACACTTGTTTCTTATTGAACAAGTACAGGTAATCTCCCTGTTAAGGCCGTGGGCATCCTTTTGGTGCCTAGTGAATACGACCCTGGTCCGTCCCTTTATGTATTTAGTTAGGCATATGCCATCTGCATGCTCATGGAGTTCATTGGTTTGTTTTGACTGGCTGCTATGTGGGTGTAATAAAACTTGGAACTACATAAAACTAACTTCTAACTTATCAGCCTGAAGAGACACCAACTTCTGCACACGGGAGAGAGACCGTACCGCTGCTCTGAGTGTGGGAGGAGCTACACCCAGCAGAGGAACCTGAGGTGTAAACTATGCTTTTTTTATTGATCAATTATAAGGTTTACAGGATCATTTTTAAAGTAGTCAGAATAGTGTTTTTTATCTATATTTATCTTATCTTAGAACACACCAGCTGAAGCACACCGCAGAGAGACTCCACCGCTGCTCTGTGTGTGGAAAAAGCTTCTTCACGGCCTCAGGACTCAGGGATCACCAGAGGTTAGTATGGACATTAATCGATGATTTCACTATTATTTTAGCCATCTCTTTTATTTGATGTTCCTTTATTATTCTATTTTATTGCCTTCTGTTGTTTTATTGATCTCCTATATTTCATTGTTTTACTGTAAAGTGTTGCGATTCTAAATAGACTTTAAATAAAGTTTGATTTGATTTAGGTCTCACACAGGAGAGAAACCGTTCCCCTGCTCCGTGTGTGGGAAGCGCTTCTCACGGCCTGGTCTCCTGAGAGAACACCAGCAGACTCACAGAGGAGATGGTAGACAGACGGAGGGAGACAGCAGCAAGGTGGGAGACAATTATAGTTACGTCCCAAATGGCAATAGCCTGGGCCTTGGTCAACAGGAGTTCACTGTATAGGGAATAGGGTTCCATTTGGGACTCATCTTATGATTGACAAGTGCTTCAGGTGTTTTCAAGATGAGACATCAGTATTCTGTCATCTAGGGAACCCTCATAGGTCGTCGGGGCCAGAAGATTTGTTATTCCTATCTTTATTTGTAATGATATTTCATTACATTGCCATTCTAGGACACTGGTGACCGATCGAGCCCCAAACCCAAAGAGTCCCTGGGTGAAACTCTGGGACTGAAAATTATAGTTGAAGAACTGGAGCGAGAAGAGGAGGAGGAAGTTGGTGGTTTGATCAATTCTGACGGAGAGGAAGTTGCTCACAATTCTCTTTCTGGTAAGGGGCAGGATCATGACGATGATGATTTTGATTGAGCTCTTCATTGTTGAAGGATGCATCCCAAATGGCACCCAATTCCCTACATAGCACCTCTTTTGACCAGAGCCCTATAAGGAATAGGGCGCTATTTGGGACGCAGCCTTAGTGTTAGTTAGTTGGTCATCTAGTGTTACCATAACGGCTAAGTATTTGTTTGTCTTTGCCCAGTCAAAAGTAGTGCACTATGTAGGGAATAGGGCGCCATTTGGGACGCACCTCCATGTTTAACCTCTCCACTTTTCCACACAGGAAAAAGCCCTGTCCCAGTCTTTGTTAGCGGTGAGATTCCCTCTACATCAGCAGAACGTGAACAACACCACCAACAAATCCTGGAGAAACGATGCAGAACCAAAAAGCCTCACCTCTGCTCTGTGTGTGGAAAGGAGTTCCCTAAACCATCGAAGCTAGTTGCACATCTCCGCACACACAGTGGAGAGAAACCCTTCTGCTGTTCTGTGTGCGGTAGAGGCTTCTCCACAGGGGGCATCACCCTACAGAGACACCTATTAACACACACAGGGGAGAAACCTTACCACTGCTCTGTCTGCGGGAAAAGGTTCATCCAGCGGGGGAATCTGTTAAAACACCAGAAGGTGCACACTGGAGAGAAACCTTACTCCTGCTCCGTGTGTGGACGGAGTTTCCCTCGGTTTGAGCGTCTGAAGGACCACCAGCGGACGCATACGGGAGAGAAACCTCACTCTTGCGATGTCTGTGGGATGAGGTTCTCCTACGCGTCCTCCCTCAAGGTCCTTATTGTTGTTTTTAGTCATTATTACCCCACTTCCCTACATAGTTTTTTATCACTCAAATCAAATTTTATTAGTCACATAGTTTGTAAACAACAAGTGTAGGCTAACAGTGAAATGATTACTTACGGGCCCTTCCCAACAATGCAGAGAGAAGGAAAATAGAGAAATAATAGAAAAGGTAATAATAAATACACAATGAGTAATGATAACTTGGTTATATACACGAGGTACCAGTACCGAGTCGATGTGCGTACAAGGTAATTGAGGTAGATATGTACATATAACTAGGAATAAAGTGACAGATAATAAAGAGTAACTAACTATTTATCAGTCTTATGGCTTGGGGGTAGAAGTTGTTCACGGTCCTGTTGGTTCCAGACTTGGTGCATCAGTACCGCTTGCCGTTCGTTAGCACAGAGAGCAGTCTATGACTTGAGTGGCTGGAGTCTTTGACAATTTTTAGGGCCTTCCTCTGACACCGTGTGGTATAGAGGTCCTGGATGGCATTGAGCTTGGCCCCAGTGATGTACTGGTCCATACCCACTACCCTCTGTAGCACCTTGTGGTCGGAGGCCGAGCAGTTGCCATACCAAGCAGTGATGCAGCCAGTCAAGATGCTCTCAATGGTGCAGCTGTATAACTTTTTGAGGATCTGAGGGCCCATGCCAAATCTTTTCAGCCTTCTGAGGGGGAAGAGGCGTTGTCGTGCCCTCTTCATGACTGTATTGTGTGTGTGGATCATGATAGATCCTTAGTGATGTGGACACCGAGGAACTTAAAACTCTCGACCCGGTCCACTAAAGCCCTGTCTATGTGAATGGGGGCATGCTCGGCCCTCCATTTCCTGTATTCCACTATCCAGCTCCTTTGTCTTGCTGACGTTGAGGGAGAGGTTGTTGGCCTGGCACCACACTGCCATGTCTCTGACCTCCTCCCTATAGGCTGTCTCATCATCGTCAGTGATCAGGCCTACCACCGTCGTGTCGTCGGCAAACTTAATGATCGTGTTGGAGTCGTGCACGGCCAAGCAGTTGTGGGTGAACAGGGAATACAGGAGGGGACTAAGCACACACCCCTGAGGGGCCCCCTTCAGGAAGTCCAGGATCAAGTTGCAGAAGGAGGTGTTCAATCCTAGGGTCCATAGCTTAGTGATGAGCTTGGAGGGCACTATGGTATTGAGCTGTAGTCAATGAACAGCATTCATACGTAGGTGTTCCTCTTGTCCAGATGGGAAAGGGCAGTGTGGAGTGCAATAGAGATTGCATCAGCTATGGATCTGTTGGGGCGGTAATGCGAATTGGAGTGGGTCCAGGGTGTCTAGGATGATGGTGTTGATGTGAGAATTTCACAGCTACAGATGAGTGCTATGGGTTTTAGTCATTTAGGCAGGTTACCTTGGCCTTCTTGGGCACAGGGACTATGGTGGTCAGCTTGAAACATGTAGGTATTACAGACTGGCTCAGAGAGAGGTTGAAAAATGTCAGTGAAGACACTTGCCAGCTGGTCAGACCTGAGTATGTATCCTGGTAGTCCATCTGGCCCTGAGGCCTTGTGAATGTTGACCTGTTTAAAGGTCTTACTCACATCGGCTACAGAGAGCGTGATCACACAGTCGTCCGGAACAGCTGATGCTCTCATGCATGGTTCAGTGTTGCTTGCCTCGAAGCGAGCATAGAAGGCATTTAGCTCGTCTGGTAGGCTAGCGTCACTGGGCAGCTCTCGGCTCGGTTTCGCTTTGTAATCCGTGATAGTTTCCGAGCTGATGTAGTAGGATTCGATCTTAGTCCTGTATTGCCGCTTTGCCTGTTTGATGGTTCACTTGAAGCTGGTGACTGATGTGGTAAATTCCTGAACTCCTCAATCCTGGAACATATTTCAGTCTGTGGGTAGCGAAACAGTCCTGTAGCTTCTTAGCATCCGCTTCATCGGACCACTTCCGTATTGAGCGCATCACTGGTACTTCCTTAAAATCACCGGCCACTAGGAGCGCCGCCTCTGGATGAGCATTTTCTTGTTTGCTTATGGCCCCTATATTGGTAAATAGTATGGTCTACAGCTTATCATGAGGTATTCTAACTCAGGCGAGCAGAACCTTCATATTAGAGATCGAGCACCAGCTGTTGTTAAGAGACACACACCTCCTCCCCCTTTCAGCTTACCCAACGCTGCCGTTCTGTCCTGCCCTCCTCCCCCTTTCAGCTTACCCCGACGCTGCCGTTCTGTCCTGCTAATGCATAGAAAAAACAGCTAGATGTATATTATCCATATCCTTGTTCAGCCACGACTCCGAGAAACACAGGATATTACAGTTCTTCAGGTCCCGTTGATAGGATAGTCTCGAACGGAGCTCATCCAGTTTGTTCTCCAGTGATTGTACGTTCGCCAATAGAACGGAGGGTAGAGGCGGGTTATGTACTCACCGACGTAGTTCACATTTTATCTCCATATTCCCTTTTCCCTACATTATTTTAATCCCTTTAATGATGTGAAGTGTGTTTTGAACAATCTAATATGCGCTTTAAATCAATTCTGACTTGACAGGTCCATCGCAGGATGCACACCGGGGAGAGACCTTACGAGTGCTCTGTCTGTGGGGAGAACTTCAACTCAACAGCAAACCTGAGGAAACACAGACAGTCCCACACTGGAGAGGGGTCTGCTGCTGTTACTGGGGGATTTCAGACTGCTGGAGGTGATGCTCTGGTAAATCATCAGACTACACCTGTAGACTATTCAAACCAGGTGGGGGAATACGATGTCACTAACAGGATTAATTGATTGATTGAGATAGATTTTTGGGTACAACATTTGTACAGTTTAAAAGTACAAAGAAATCCCTGAGGATAAAGCATTAAATGCACTTATTTCCAACGTGGTCCTCAGTGTAGGATGGAATAAATGTTTTAACTAAACTTGTCACTTAACTCAACGTACTGTGTGACACTTCTGCCATTTTAGGGAACCGTTGTCAAAGATAAAAGCTCTCCGGGTCCTGACCAAGGCCACGGTGAAGGCTGCAGTCAAACATCTACCATATATATCGATAGTGAAGAAGAAGAGGAGGAGGAGGAAGAAGAGATGGAGGAGGAAGTTGGTGGTTTGATTAATTCCGAAGGAGAAGAAGTTAATTGGGATTCTCTCTTCAGTAAGTAGAATAATTATAGGTGACAAAACGTACAGAATTACAGAAGAACAATGGCAGTACATGGGTTGTTGGTGTATAGGCTGAATCACACATCACACCTTACTCCCTACATAGTACACTAGATGGTTGTTGGTGTAGAGGCTGAATCCCAAATCACACCTTACTCCCTACATAGTACACTAGATGGTTGTTGGTGTATAGGCTGAATCCCACCTTACTCCCCCTACATAGTACACTAGATGGTTGTTGGTGTAGAGGCTGAATCACACCTTACTCCCCCTACATAGTACACTAGATGGTTGTTGGTGTAGAGGCTGAATCACACCTTACTCCCCCTACATAGTACACTAGATGGTTGTTGGTGTAGAGGCTGAATCACACCTTACTCCCCCTACATAGTACACTAGATGGTTGTTGGTGTAGAGGCTGAATCACACCTTACTCCCCCTACATAGTACACTAGATGGTTGTTGGTGTAGAGGCTGAATCACACCTTACTCCCCCTACATAGTACACTAGATGGTTGTTGGTGTATAGGCTGAATCACACCTTACTCCCCCTACATAGTACACTAGATGGTTGTTGATGTATAGGCTGAATCACACCTTACTCCCCCTACATAGTACACTAGATGGTTGTTGGTGTATAGGCTGAATCACACCTTACTCCCCCTACATAGTACACTAGATGGTTGTTGATGTATAGGCTGAATCCCAAATCACACCTTACTCCCTACATAGTACACTAGATGGTTGTTGATGTATAGGCTGAATCCCAAATCACACCTTACTCCCTACCTAGTACACTAGATGGTTGTTGGTGTATAGGCTGAATCACACCTTACTCCCTACATAGTACACTAGATGGTTGTTGATGTATAGGCTGAATCCCAAATCACACCTTACTCCCTACCTAGTACACTAGATGGTTGTTGGTGTATAGGCTGAATCACACCTTACTCCCTACCTAGTACACTAGATGGTTGTTGATGTAGAGGCTGAATCACACCTTACTCCCCCTACATAGTACACTAGATGGTTGTTGATGTATAGGCTGAATCCCAAATCACACCTTACTCCCTACCTAGTACACTAGATGGTTGTTGGTGTATAGGCTGAATCACACCTTACTCCCTACCTAGTACACTAGATGGTTGTTGATGTAGAGGCTGAATCACACCTTACTCCCCCTACATAGTACACTAGATGGTTGTTGATGTATAGGCTGAATCCCAAATCACACCTTACTCCCTACATAGTACACTAGATGGTTGTTGGTGTATAGGCTGAATCACACCTTACTCCCTACCTAGTACACTAGATGGTTGTTGGTGTATAGGCTGAATCACACCTTACTCCCTACCTAGTACACTAGATGGTTGTTGATGTATAGGCTGAATCCCAAATCACACCTTACTCCCTACCTAGTACACTAGATGGTTGTTGGTGTAGAGGCTGAATCACACCTTACTCCCTACATAGTACACTAGATGGTTGTTGATGTAGAGGCTGAATCACACCTTACTCCCCCTACATAGTACACTAGATGGTTGTTTTATATACAGTGCATTCGTAAAGTATTCAGACAGCTTGACTTTTTCCACATTGTGTTACATTACAGCCTTATTCTAAAATGGATTAAATAGTTTTTTCCCCTCATCAATCTACACACACAATACCCCATAATGACAAAGCAAAAATAGGTTTGTAGAAGTTTTTGCTCATTTATTACAAATAAAACAACTGAAATATTTAATTTACAAGTATTCAGACCCTTTTCTCAGTACTTTGTTGAAGCAACTTTGGCAGCGATTACAGCCTCGAGTCTTCTTGGGTATGACGCTACAAGCTTGGCACACCTGTATTTGGGGAGTTTCTCCCATTCTTCTCTGCAGATCCTCTCAAGCTCTGTCAGGTTGGATGGGGAGCGTTGCTGCACAGCTATTTTCAGGTCTCTCCAGAGATGTTTGATCGGGTTCAAGTCCGGGCTCTGGCTGGGCCACTCAAGGACATTTAGAGACTTGTCCCGAAGCCACTCCTGCGTTGTCTTGGCTGTGTGCTTAGGGACGTTGCCCTGTTGGAAGGTAAACCTTCGCCCCAGACTGAGGTCCTGAGTGCTCTGGAGCAGGTTTTCATCAAGGATCTCTCTGTACTTTGCTCCGTTCATATTTCCCTCGATCCTGACTAGTCTCCCAGTCCCTGCCGCTGAAAAACATCCCCACAGCATGATGCTGCCACCACCATGCTTCACCATAGGGATGGTGCCAGGTTTCCTCCAGACGTGACGCTTGCATTCAGGCCAAAAAGTTCAATCTTGGTTTCATCAGACCAGAGAATCTTGTTTGAGGAGTGGCTTGGTGGAGTGCTGCAGAGATGGCTGTCCTTCTGGAAAGTTCTCCCAGCTCCACAGAGGAACTCTTGAGCTCTGTCAGAGTGACCATCGGGTTCTTGGTCACCTCCCTGACCAAGGCCCTTCTCCTCCGATTGCTCAGTTTGGGTGATGAGAGGTGTTGGGTTTGCGCCAGACATAGCGTTTTCCTTGATGGCCAAAAAGCTCAATTTTAGTCTCATCTGACCAGAGTACCGTCTTCCATATGTTTGGGGAGTCGCCCACATAGCTTTTGGCGAACACCAAATATGTTTGCTTATTTTTTTCTTTAAGCAATGGCTTTTTTCTGGCCGCTCTTCTGTAAAGCCCAGCTCTGTGGAGTGTACGGCTTAAAGTGGTTCTATGGACAGATACTCCAATTTCCTCTGTGAAGCTTTGCAGCTCCTTCAGGGTTATCTTTGGTCTCTGCCTCACTGATTAATGCACTCCTTGCCTGGTCCGTGAGTCTTGGCAGATTGTGGTGCCATATTCTTTCCATTTTTTTAAAATAATGGATTTAATGGTGCTCCGTGGGATGTTCAAAGTTTCGGATATTTTTTTATAACCCAACCCTGATCTGTACTTCTCCACAACTTTGTCCCTGACCTGTTTGGAGAGCTCCTTGGTCTTCATGGTGCCGCTTGCGTGGTGGTGCCCCTTGCTTAGTGGTGTTGCAGACTCTGGGGCCTTTCAGAGCAGGTGTATAAATACTGAGATCACGTGACACTTAGATTGCACACAGGTGGACTTTATTTAACCAATTACGTGACTTCTGAAGGTAATTGGTTGCACCAGATCTTATTTAGGAGCTTCATAGCAAAAGGGGGTGAATACAAATGCACGCACCACTTTTCCGTTATTTATTTTTTTGAATTTTCTGAAACAAGTAATTTTTTTTTCCATTTCACTTCACCAATTCATGTCCATGACATGAAATCCAAATAAAAATCCATTTAAATTACAGGTTGTAATGCAACAAAATAGGAAAAAACGCCAAGGGGGATGAATACTTTTGCAAGGCACTGTAAGACAACCACTTATCACAGTCATTGTAAGTCAGCGCTAGTATCGCCAATTGCTGTAATATTGTGGAGATGGACACTTAAATATGATTGTTCTAACTCAGGAGAGAAACCGTTCAGCTGCTCTGTGTGCGGGAAGCTGTTCTCCCGGAAGGGAAAGTTGGACAGACATGAGAGGACCCACACTGGAGAGAAACCCTACCCCTGCCCTCACCCTGACTGTGGGATGAGCTTCTCTCAGTCTGGTAGTCTCCTGAGACACAGAAAAAGCCACGCTGGAGATAGACTACAGGTAAGTGACGACGCCTCCATTCTGGAAGAAGAGCCATCGGGTCCTGGATCTTCAGCATTGCAGGGCCCGAAGTCGGTTTCGGAAATGTTTGAGAACCAAGTTGAAGATCAAGAAGAAGATGATTATGATGAGGAAGTTGGTGGTCTGATCAATTCAGACGGAGAAGAAATCGGTTGGGATCGTCATCGTATCAGTAAGTGATAGAATGTTGACAGTTTGAATTTTGATGATGCTCTGTCCACATACGGTATATTCTAGTCAGGTCAGATCTTTTCATCTGTGTTTTATGTATTGTATGACATCACATGTTATGTCTGTTTCTATGTCTGTACCATGATGTTCAAATAAACCTTAAATTACAGTTGATTTTTCACTCGTAATCTAACCCATACTGTTTCATCAACACAGGACAGAGTGTCAGCCATCCCTCTACATCAGGAGAACCTGAACAACACCAGGACAACCACAACAACACAAAGGCCAAGTCTCACCACTGCTTCAAATGTGGGAAAGACTTTGCCAACATCTCTAACCTACGGCGACACCAGAAGAGACACACAGGTTGTTGTCTCCACAGAGTTCCTATTAAATGATGAGTTCTAATATGGAATTCCACATGACCTTTTCCCAATTTTACTGCGTTCTTTGATTCCTTTTCAATGATTTAAGGAGTGTTGTTGTGAACCATGTAAAATTCACTTTATGTTTGTGTTCCAAATGGCACCCTATTACCTTTGCAGTGCACTACTTTTGACCAGACCATATGGGCCCTAGTGCACTACATAGGGAATAGGGTGCCATTTGGGACACAGCCTAAATACTGCAAATCTGACTTGACAGGAGAGAGTTCCGACCACCGATCTGACAGCGAAGCCAGGAAGTCCCACTGCTGCCCAGAATGTGGAAGAGACTGTAAGAAGCTATCAGCTCTACAAAAGCACATGAAGATCCACACGGGAGAGAAGCCGTACCCTTGCTCCGTGTGTGGGAAACAGTTCCGTGAAAGAACAGCCCTCCACGACCACCAGAAAGTGCACACGGGAGAAAAACCTTACCCCTGCCCCGACTGTGGGAAGACGTTCGCTCACTCGGGGGCTATGAAGAGACACCTGCTGACGCACACCGGAGAGAAACCTTATTCCTGCTCTGTGTGTGGGAGGAGCTACACCCAGATAGGGCGACTGAGAGAACACGAGCGATCACACAGGTTGGTTCTATGTTAAGTTTAGCGTTCTGCTGTTTAGTCTTTGCTGGCTCCTTTTTACTCTGCTTATCTTGTAGTATTAGTCATACACATATTTTGGGGGCTAAATAGCTTTTAGCCCTTTTTCAAAGCATTTCTACAGCTGTTGCTGATGTGCATCAGATCTGGGCCACAAAGCTTCTCAGAGTGGAAGTGCCGATATAATCTTATTCATTTTGATCTAAATGGCCAAACTGATCCTAGATCAGCACTCCTACTCTGAGAAGCGGTGTGAATATGGCCCAGCTCGTTTGGCAATAATTGGGCAAAAGATCAGAATTAGGCTGCCTGTGTAAACGCAACCTTTGTGATTTCTGTGTGTAATAAAAAAGCACTCTACACATAGAATGTATTTATTGATATTACAGCGAGGAGAAGCATGACTGTTCCGTCTGCTGGAGGAGCTTCTCCAAAGCTACGGCCCTCGTCGCTCACTTCAGGTAAAGCACTTTGAGAACAACTACTGATGTTAAAGGGGCTTTACTAAATACATTTTGATCGACTGACTGACTGATTCAGTCATTCGTTGATGTTATTGATTGATTCAGGACCCACACTGGAGAGAGACCGTACAGCTGTGACGAGTGTGGGAAGAGCTACGTACGAACCCAGAACCTCCGAGCCCATCAGAGGAAATGTCACAGCAGCTCACTACCGGACCCTGGGCCTGGGACAGGGGAGGACCTGGCTGCAGGGGTGAAGAGTGAAGAGGATTCTATTAGTATCAGTGATGAAGAGGAGAGGGAGGTTGGCTCTGGAGTTGATGCTAGCAGGGAGGACCAAAACCAGGGCTAGCCTTCCACATTAGGATAGGAGGACCAAAACCAGGGCTAGCCTTCCACATTAGGATAGGAGGACCAAAACCAGGGCTAGCCTTCCACATTAGGATAGGAGGACCAAAACCAGGGCTAGCCTTCCACATTAGGATAGGAGGACCAAAACCAGGGCTAGCCTTCCACATTAGGATAGGAGGACCAAAACCAGGGCTAGCCTTCCACATTAGGATAGGAGGACCAAAACCAGGGCTAGCCTTCCACATTAGGATAGGAGGACCAAAACCAGGGCTAGCCTTCCACATTAGGATAGGAGGACCAAAACCAGGGCTAGCCTTCCACATTAGGATAGGAGGACCAAAACCAGGGCTAGCCTTCCACATAGGATTTTTCTGCGTCCCAAATGGCACCCTATTCCCTAAATACCGGGCCCTGATCAAAACTAGTGCACTACATAGGGAATAGGGTGTCATTTGTGATTCAGCAAGAGTCTTTGCGATGATTATCTGTAGACCAAGAACCAATAGAATGGACTTACTGTAGTTCTAAATTCTACCAGAGGAGGGCAGCAAAGTCTGAGAGACTAAATGATTAGTGTCGAGAAATTGAGTTTGAGCTAAAACATACACTACATGACCAAAAGTATGTGGACACCTGCTCGTCCAACATCTCATTCTAAAATCATGGGCATTAATATGGAGTTGGTCCCCCCCCTTTGCCTCTATAACAGCCTCATACTCTTCTGGGAAGGCTTTCCACTAGATGTTGGAACATTGCTGCGGGGACTTGCTTCCATTCAGCCACAAGAGCATTAGTGAGGTCGGGCACTGATGTTGGGCGATTAGGCCTGGCTCGCAGTCGGCGTTCCAATTCATCCCAAAGGTGTTCGATGGGGTTGAGGGCAGAGCTCTGTGCAGGCCAGTCAAGTTCTTCCACACTGATCTCAACAAACCATTTCTGTATGGACCTCGCTTTGTTCACGGGGGCATTGTCATCCTGAAACAGGAAAAGGCCTTCCCCAAACTGTTGCCACAAAGTTGGAAGCACAGAATTGTGTATAATATAATTGTATGCTGTAGCATTAAGATTTCCCTTCACTGGAACTAAGGGGCCTAGGCCAAACTATGAAAAAGAGCCCCAGACCATTATTCCTCCTCCACCAAACATTACAGTTGGCACTATGCATTGGGGCAGGTAGCGTTCTCCTGGCATCTGCCCAACCTAGATTTGTCTGTCGGGCACATGGAAACCCATTTCATGAAGCTCCCGACGAACAGATCTTGTGCGATGTTGCTTCCAGATGCAGTTTGGAACTCGGTAGTGAGTGTTGCAACCGAGGAGAGACGATTTTTACGCGCTACGTGCTTCAGCACTCTGCGGTCCTGTTCTGTGAGCTTGTGTGGCCCACCACTTCGCGGCTGAGCTGTTGTTGCTCCAAGACGTTTCCACTTCACAATAACAGCACTTACAGTTGACCGGGGCAGCTCTAGCAGGGCAGAAATTTGATAAACTGACTTGTTGGAAAGGTGGCATCCTATGACTGTGCCACGTTGAAAGTCACTGAGCTTTTCAGTAAGGCCATTCTACTGCCATGTTTGTTTATGGAGATTGCATGGCTGTGTGCTCGATTTTATACACCTGTCAGCAACGGGTGTGGCTGAAATAGCCGAATCCACTAATTTGAAGGGGTGTCCACATACTTTTTGTGTATATATAGTGTATAGAAGGCTTGCCTGATAGTCACAAACATGATGGGGCAGAACGCCTTGTGTTGTTATGATTCTGAACGTCATATAGCAAGCGACAATGACAAGAAGCTGCCGTGTGGGAAATCGTAGCTCGTTCATTTCAGCTAGTTTTATCTTGGTCTTGAAACCATGTCTTGTTTTGACCCATGTCTCATCTATGCCAATATGGCTAAAATCCACTAGCTAGCTAACCAACAACTGTAACGATGTATTTGAGAGACAAACAAGTGCTCATTGTGCAAATGTATTTATGTTTTCAATAAACATTTGGAGAATAAATGTAGTTTACATGTTGTCAACAATCTAAGCCAACCCTGCCTGTTTTGCCCCAGTTGTGGACTCATTGGTTTAGTTGCTAAACAACCCCGTCTACTGACCATGAACGTTCCTTTGAATTACAATAAAAATGTTCTTCACATTAATTCTGTTTGAAGAACCTGACTGAAGAGATTCTGTAATTATTCTGTTCTTTATTGTATACTGTCAAGTTGGGTCAATTCGAATCTGGTATTGGAACAAAAGAGGTGAACACACGTATTTTAAGATATACTAGTATTTTAATTAATGCAAAACACTTCAATGGTAAATATGATGTTCGTATATACGGGCTCACTGAAACACCACGCAGGGCAGACAGAGAACCAACTTTTTCAACCCAAGGTTCTTCTTTAATACTCTGACAGAGATAGTTCCTGCTCCAGGCTGGGCCTGTCAGAGTAGAGGCTGGGTGTGGTTTAAACTTACCCAACCTATCGATGGCGCACAGGCTGGTCCCAGGCCCTTGGCGCATCCCTGTTGCCAGGCGTTAGTTGTTTCTGCAACTTGTCTAGAAAGTCAGCACTTCTTCATTGTAGCAGTACACATGTCCTTGAGCAGTTTAACAAAGAGGCGTGTGTGTGTGAGTCACAAGTCTGTCTCAGCCTACCCCCTAACGGTTCCTCACATTAATCACAACTTGTTATGTTAAACAATCTATATCAGTACAGCACAAACCTATTATGTTTAATCATTAATGTATTATTTTTAAGCTAGGCATCACATCTAATTATAAGAAAATAGATCCCCACAATACATCTCAATCATGCAAATATGTTAAATCCCTTCACATTTGATCATATTTGTATTTGTCCAAGTTCTGGTGCTGCTAATAATAAACTTGGTGGGGTTGTAGCCAACACATGAAATACCACTCACTGATGTCTAGGCACAATACATGTCATGATTGAATAAATACGCCTTAAAAACAAGCTATTTTCCCTAGATGTATGAATCAATTATATTAGAATTCATGTCACTAGGGTCTATGGCAGTTTACCAGGCAGTTGACCCCCTCCCTCCCGTTTCCTGCCTTTCTCCTCCAAAAGCTGCTCACTGACCGAAGAAGAGTCTATCCCGGAAGTAGGCGGATGCAGTCGCTAGTTAGCTAGCTCGGCTAGCTACTTCACTTCAAAATACTGATAAAATATGTCGATATGCCATTTCTGATACGGTTGTGATTGGCATAGACATTCGCCCGTCTGTCAAAAAACATTATGTAATTCTAACGAGCTAGACGCGAAGAGGCACAAAACAACATTGGTAACTTAGCTTGTTTAGCTAACGTTAGCTAGCTAGCAAGTTAGCTGTAATATTTTCACGACAACTGAGCCGACCCCGTTCTGAGGTGACAGTGGGTTTCAGTGGCAATTTCTACAAACCCCAAAGTCTCCTGAAGAACTGTTGGGTCGATTCACAATGGATGAGGTGAGAAAGCGCACGTCTAGTAACAAACGTTCGCTAGGTAGCTAGCTAACGCCATGGTTTGTTGTCATACCAAATGTTAGTGGTTAGTTATCGTATAATATCAAGGCAAGCTGTCAGTTGACTCCTAAGTTATTGTTTCATCTAATGATCGTTATACTCCAGTACAGTAGGTCATGTTAGTAAATGTCATGCAGTGTAACGTAATCTTTAGTTGTCTGTCAGATTCATATTATAGGCCGCAGATTTATCCCCTGACTAAAGACCACGTGACCTGGCCAGGAGCACTCTGGGCCCTGTGGAGCGTTTCCTGATCAGATCAATACTTTTGACCAGGGCCCATAGGACTGAAGGATTGCACTAAATAGGCATTCGGGACGCATACATTGTCAGGGTAAAACTCATGGCCGTAGTAGTATAATAATGCATTGTCAGGGTAAAACTCATGGTCGTAGTAGTATAATAATACATTGTAGTTTAAATCAGACATGATCCCTCTAATGTTTAATTATTGTATCTGTGGCAGATAGTCTAGCGGTTACGAGCATTGGGACAGTAACTGAAAGGTCACTGGTTTGAATCCCCTAGCCGACTAGGTGAAAAATCTGCCGATGTGCCCTTGAGCAAGGACCTTAACCCTAATTGCTCCTGTATATCACTCTGGATTAGAGTGTCTGCTAAATTACTAAAATGTAATGTAAAAATGTATTTTAGGACGGTGATGGCAGACCCAGCCTGTCTATCTCCTGTCCCACTCGACCTAAACCCAGACGGTCACCAGATCCTGGCAGGAACCAGAGAACACTGCAGGGTCCCAAGCTGCTTAAAGTTGACTGGGATTCTCTTTTTAGTAAGTTGGAATTGTTGGAATGTTTGGAATTGGAATGTTTGGGACAGAATGGTGATCTAAAAGAACATGACTTATCGTTGAATTATTTATGTTCATCATCTAACCCAGTGTTTCTCAATCCTGGTCCTGGGTACCCAGAGGGGTGCACGTTTGAGTTTTTGCCCTAGCACTCAAACACTTAATTCAACTCATCATCAACCCGTGATTTGAATCAGGTGTTTTAGTGCTAGGGCAAAAAAAAAAAAAAGATGTGCACCCCTTTGGGTCCTTGGGACCAGTATTGAGAAACACTGATCTAACCCATATGTGTTGTTAACAACACAGTATCATTCTGTGTTTTTGAGTTAATTTATTTCCACCAATAAAACTGTTATAACCCATTAGTGCTATCATTCACACAGGAGAGAGACAACCTCCATCAGGAGTAGCTAAACAGCACCAGGAGAATCAGCAGAAACCCAATACATTTCACACCTGTCCAGTGTGTGGAAGACACTGCCAAAAGTTATCCATACTCCAGATCCACATGAGAATCCACACAGGAGAGAAGCCGTACCCCTGCCCCGACTGTGGCAAGAAGTTCGCTCACCTGGGAGCCATGAGACGACACCACCTCACACACACTGGAGAGAAGCCTTACTCCTGCTCAGTGTGTGGGAAGAGTTTCACCCAATCAGGTCATCTGAAAGAGCACCAGCAGTCTCACTCCGGAGAGAAACACCACTGTCTGATCTGTCAGAAACAGTACATCAGAGCAGAAGATCTGAAGATACACCACAGAGTTCACACAGGAGAAAGGCCCTACCGCTGTGCCGAGTGTGGCAAGAGCTACATCAGGTCAAAGAATCTCCGGGCTCACAAGCTGACTCACCAGAGGACACAAGGTGGGGGTGGTGGAGGTGAGGTGGAGAGGGCAGCTACTATCCAGGGTGAATAGGAAGGGAATGTATTAATAATAAACAATGCATAAAGGACTGGGGGCTGGGGGTGTCCCGAACACATAGTGAGCCTAGACCTGGGTTAATAAGAGCTTTTAATGGAGAATTGAGAATTGAGAATGCTTGTTAGTCCAGGACTAGACCCGTTGAGAATGCTTGTTAGTCCAGGACTAGACCCGTTGAGAATGCTTGTTAGTCCAGGACTAGACCCGTTGAGAATGCTTGTTAGTCCAGGACTAGACCCGTTGAGAATGCTTGTTAGTCCAGGACTAGGCTCATTGAGAATGCTTGTTAGTCCAGGACTAGGCTCATTGAGAATGCTTGTTAGTCCAGGACTAGACCCGTTGAGAATGCTTGTTAGTCCAGGACTAGGCTCATTGAGAATGCTTGTTAGTCCAGGACTAGGCCTATTGAGAATGCTTGTTAGTCCAGGACTAGACCCGTTGAGAATGCTTGTTAGTCCAGGACTAGGCCCGTTGAGAATGCTTGTTAGTCCAGGACTAGGCTCATTGAGAATGCTTGTTAGTCCAGGACTAGGCCCGTTGAGAATGCTTGTTAGTCCAGGACTAGGCCCGTTGAGAATGCTTGTTAGTCCAGGACTAGACCTGTTGAGAATGCTTGTTAGTCCAGGACTAGACCCGTTGAGAATGCTTGTTAGTCCAGGACTAGACCAGTTGAGAGTGCTTGTTAGTCCAGGACTAGACCCGTTGAGAATGCTTGTTAGTCCAGGACTAGGCCCGTTGAGAATGCTGGTTAGTCCAGGACTAGACCCGTTGAGAATGCTTGTTAGTCCAGGACTAGACCCATTGAGAATGCTTGTTAGTCCAGGACTAGACCCGTTGAGAATGCTTGTTAGTCCAGGACTAGACCCATTGAGAATGCTTGTTAGTCCAGGACTAGACCCGTTGAGAATGCTTGTTAGTCCAGGACTAGACCCATTGAGAATGCTTGTTAGTCCAGGACTAGGCCTATTCTGTGTCCGGGAAACTGTCCCCAGGAGGTTTTCCTGACCACATGGCCCGATCTGATGATGATTAGGTAAAAACTAAAGAGACCTATCCATCAATAGCTGTGTCATAGTTGAATAAATGAACAAAGGAATGCTTTGTCTTTCTCTCTGCCTGCCAGTGAAAGTGAAGGAGGAGAAAGAAGAGGAGGTTGCTGAAGGAGAGGAAGTCGGCTGGCGTTTCCCTGATCTCAGTAAGTAGAGGCAGAATGGTGACACTTCTTCAATCAGTTGTGTCGATGATGCGTTCCAACTGACACACTATTCCCTTTGACCAGTGGGGAATAGGGTACCATTTGACCAATGGGGAATAGGGTACCATTTGACCAGTGGGGAATAGGGTACCATTTGACCAGTGGGGAATAGGGTACCATTTGACCAGTGGGGAATAGGGTACCATTTGACCAGTGGGGAATAGGGTACCATTTGACCAGTGGGGAATAGGGTACCATTTGACCAGTGGGGAATAGGGTACCATTTGACCAGTGGGGAATAGGGTACCATTTGACCAGTGGGGAATAGGGTACCATTTGACCAGTGGGGAATAGGGTACCATTTGACCAGTGGGGAATAGGGTACCATTTGACCAGTGGGGAATAGGGTACCATTTGACCAGTGGGGAATAGGGTACCATTTGACCAGTGGGGAATAGGGTACCATTTGACCAGTGGGGAATAGGGTACCATTTGACCAGTGGGGAATAGGGTACCATTTGACCAGTGGGGAATAGGGTACCATTTGACCAGTGGGGAATAGGGTACCATTTGACCAGTGGGGAATAGGGTACCATTTAGGACACAACCCACCCAATTATTTTACTCACAAATGATCTCCACAGTAGAGTCCGTAATACCAACCTATCTCCACAGGAGAGAGTCCTGTCCATGGCTCCGGTAGTGTCATTATAACCAGTAATACCAACCTATCTCCACAGGAGAGAGTCCTGTCCATGGCTCTGGTAGTGTCATTATATATAACCAGTAATACCAACCTATCTCCACAGGAGAGAGTCCTGTCCATGGCTCCGGTAGTGTCTTTATAACCAGTAATACCAACCTATCTCCACAGGAGAGAGTCCTGTCCATGGCTCTGGTAGTGTCATTATAACCAGTAATACCAACCTATCTCCACAGGAGAGAGTCCTGTCCATGGCTCTGGTAGTGTCATTATAACCAGTAATACCAACCTATCTCCACAGGAGAGAGTCCTGTCCATGGCTCTGGTAGTGTCATTATAACCAGTAATACCAACCTATCTCCACAGGAGAGAGTCCTGTCCATGGCTCTGGTAGTGTCATTATAACCAGTAATACCAACCTATCTCCACAGGAGAGAGTCCTGTCCATGGCTCTGGTAGTGTCATTATATATAACCAGTAATACCAACCTATCTCCACAGGAGAGAGTCCTGTCCATGGCTCTGGTAGTGTCATTATATATAACCAGTAATACCAACCTATCTCCACAGGAGAGAGTCCTGTCCATGGCTCTGGTAGTGTCATTATATATAACCAGTAATACCAACCTATCTCCACAGGAGAGAGTCCTGTCCATGGCTCTGGTAGTGTCATTATAACCAGTAATACCAACCTATCTCCACAGGAGAGAGTCCTGTCCATGGCTCTGGTAGTGTCATTATAACCAGTAATACCAACCTATCTCCACAGGAGAGAGTCCTGTCCATGGCTCTGGTAGTGTCATTATATATAACCAGTAATACCAACCTATCTCCACAGGAGAGAGTCCTGTCCATGGCTCTGGTAGTGTCATTATATATAACCAGTAATACCAACCTATCTCCACAGGAGAGAGTCCTGTCCATGGCTCCGGTAGTGTCATTATAACCAGTAATACCAACCTATCTCCACAGGAGAGAGTCCTGTCCATGGCTCTGGTAGTGTCATTATAACCAGTAATACCAACCTATCTCCACAGGAGAGAGTCCTGTCCATGGCTCTGGTAGTGTCATTATATATAACCAGTAATACCAACCTATCTCCACAGGAGAGAGTCCTGTCCATGGCTCTGGTAGTGTCATTATATATAACCAGTAATACCAACCTATCTCCACAGGAGAGAGTCCTGTCCATGGCTCCGGTAGTGTCATTATAACCAGTAATACCAACCTATCTCCACAGGAGAGAGTCCTGTCCATGGCTCTGGTAGTGTCATTATAACCAGTAATACCAACCTATCTCCACAGGAGAGAGTCCTGTCCATGGCTCTGGTAGTGTCATTATAACCAGTAATACCAACCTATCTCCACAGGAGAGAGTCCTGTCCATGGCTCTGGTAGTGAAGGAAGTCCCCCTACATCACACATCAACAAGGTGGGAGAAAATGACGATGAACATTTCATATGATAAAAAATAAGAAAGGTGCTCCACCTTCAAAGCTGATGTTTTAGTTTTCAGGTCTTGAAAGGATGGAATAGAAGTCTTTCTTGTATTGCGTTTATAAATAGAGTTCTAACGTGGTTAATGATGATGTTGTGTTTTCACTGTAGGATCCTGGTGACCAATCCAGCACCAAAGCTATAGCGTCCCAGGGTCCTGATCCAAACCATGAGGAGGACAGCACTCAAACACCTGGGATGAACGCTCATATTGTAGAAGAGGAAGAGGAGGAGGAAGTTGGTGGTTTCATCAATTCTGAAGGAGAAGAATTTGGCTGGGATTCTGTTCAACATAGTAAGGGGAGGCAGAACGCTGACTGTTCTTTAGTTGACTGGGAGTCTGTTCAACATAGTAAGTGGAGGCAGAACGCTGATTGTTCTTTAGTTGACTGGGTTTCTGTTCAACATAGTAAGTGGAGGCAGAACGTTGACTGGGTTTCTGTTCAACATAGTAAGTGGAGGCAGAACGCTGACTGTTCTTTAGTTGACTGGGCGTCTGTTCAACATAGTAAGTGGAGGCAGAACGCTGATTGTTCTTTAGTTGACTGGGGGTCTGTTCAACATAGTAAGTGGAAGCAGAACGCTGACTGTTCTTTAGTTGACTGGGATCCTGTTCAACATAGTAAGTGGAGGCAGAACGCTGACTGTTCTTTAGTTGACTGGGGTTCTGTTCAACATAGTAAGTGGAGGCAGAACGCTGACTGTTCTTTAGTTGACTGGGATTCTGTTCAACATAGTAAGTGGAGGCAGAACGTTGACTGGGTTTCTGTTCAACATAGTAAGTGGAGGCAGAACGCTGACTGTTCTTTAGTTGACTGGGGGTCTGTTCAACATAGTAAGTGGAGGCAGAACGTTGACTGGATTTCTGTTCAACATAGTAGGTGGAGGCAGAACGCTGACTGTTCTTTAGTTGACTGGGGTTCTGTTCAACATAGTAAGTGGAGGCAGAACGCTGACTTCTTTAGTTGACTGGGGTTCTGTTCAACATAGTAAGTGGAGGCAGAACGCTGACTGTTCTTTAGTTGACTGGGGTTCTGTTCAACATAGTAAGTGGAGGCAGAACGCTGACTGTTCTTTAGTTGACTGGGGTTCTGTTCAATATAGTAAGTGGAGGCAGAATGCTGACTGTTCTTTAGTTGACTGGGGTTCTGTTCAACATAGTAAGTGAAGGCAGAACGCTGACTGTTCTTTAGTTGACTGAGGTCTGTTCAACATAGTAAGTGGAGGCAGAACGCTGACTGTTCTTTAGTTGACTGGGATTCTGTTCAACATAGTAAGTGGAGGCAGAACGCTGACTGTTCTTCGGTTGACTGGGGTTCTGTTCAACATAGTAAGTGGAGGCAGAACGCTGACTGGGTTCTGTTCAACATAGTAAGTGGAGGCAGAACGCTGACTGGGTTCTGTTCAACATAGTAAGTGGAGGCAGAACGCTGACTGGGGGTCTGTTCAACATAGTAAGTGGAGGCAGAACGCTGACTGTTCTTTAGTTGACTGGGCGTCTGTTCAACATAGTAAGTGGAGGCAGAACGCTGATTGTTCTTTAGTTGACTGGGGGTCTGTTCAACATAGTAAGTGGAGGCAGAACGCTGACTGTTCTTTAGTTGACTGGGGTTCTGTTCAACATAGTAAGTGGAGGCAGAATGCTGACTGTTCTTTAGTTGACTGGGGTTCTGTTCAACATAGTAAGTGAAGGCAGAACGCTGACTGTTCTTTAGTTGACTGAGGTCTGTTCAACATAGTAAGTGGAGGCAGAACGCTGACTGTTCTTTAGTTGACTGGGATTCTGTTCAACATAGTAAGTGGAGGCAGAACGCTGACTGTTCTTCGGTTGACTGGGGTTCTGTTCAACATAGTAAGTGGAGGCAGAACGCTGACTGGGTTCTGTTCAACATAGTAAGTGGAGGCAGAACGCTGACTGGGTTCTGTTCAACATAGTAAGTGGAGGCAGAACGCTGACTGGGGGTCTGTTCAACATAGTAAGTGGAGGCAGAACGCTGACTGTTCTTTAGTTGACTGGGCGTCTGTTCAACATAGTAAGTGGAGGCAGAACGCTGATTGTTCTTTAGTTGACTGGGGGTCTGTTCAACATAGTAAGTGGAAGCAGAACGCTGACTGTTCTTTAGTTGACTGGGATCCTGTTCAACATAGTAAGTGGAGGCAGAACGCTGACTGTTCTTTAGTTGACTGGGGTTCTGTTCAACATAGTAAGTGGAGGCAGAACGCTGACTGTTCTTTAGTTGACTGGGATTCTGTTCAACATAGTAAGTGGAGGCAGAACGTTGACTGGGTTTCTGTTCAACATAGTAAGTGGAGGCAGAACGCTGACTGTTCTTTAGTTGACTGGGGGTCTGTTCAACATAGTAAGTGGAGGCAGAACGTTGACTGGATTTCTGTTCAACATAGTAGGTGGAGGCAGAACGCTGACTGTTCTTTAGTTGACTGGGGTTCTGTTCAACATAGTAAGTGGAGGCAGAACGCTGACTTCTTTAGTTGACTGGGGTTCTGTTCAACATAGTAAGTGGAGGCAGAACGCTGACTGTTCTTTAGTTGACTGGGGTTCTGTTCAATATAGTAAGTGGAGGCAGAATGCTGACTGTTCTTTAGTTGACTGGGGTTCTGTTCAACATAGTAAGTGAAGGCAGAACGCTGACTGTTCTTTAGTTGACTGAGGTCTGTTCAACATAGTAAGTGGAGGCAGAACGCTGACTGTTCTTTAGTTGACTGGGATTCTGTTCAACATAGTAAGTGGAGGCAGAACGCTGACTGTTCTTCGGTTGACTGGGGTTCTGTTCAACATAGTAGGTGGAGGCAGAACGCTGACTGTTCTTTAGTTGACTGGGGGTCTGTTCAACATAGTAAGTGGAGGCAGAACGCTGACTGTTCTTTAGTTGACTGGGATTCTGTTCAACATAGTAAGTGGAGGCAGAACGCTGACTGTTCTTCGGTTGACTGGGGTTCTGTTCAACATAGTAAGTGGAGGCAGAACGCTGACTGTTCTTTAGTTGACTGGGGGTCTGTTCAACATAGTAAGTGGAGGCAGAACGTTGACTGGATTTCTGTTCAACATAGTAGGTGGAGGCAGAACGCTGACTGTTCTTTAGTTGACTGGGGTTCTGTTCAACATAGTAAGTGGAGGCAGAACGCTGACTTCTTTAGTTGACTGGGGTTCTGTTCAACATAGTAAGTGGAGGCAGAACGCTGACTGTTCTTTAGTTGACTGGGGTTCTGTTCAACATAGTAAGTGGAGGCAGAACGCTGACTGTTCTTTAGTTGACTGGGGTTCTGTTCAATATAGTAAGTGGAGGCAGAATGCTGACTGTTCTTTAGTTGACTGGGGTTCTGTTCAACATAGTAAGTGAAGGCAGAACGCTGACTGTTCTTTAGTTGACTGAGGTCTGTTCAACATAGTAAGTGGAGGCAGAACGCTGACTGTTCTTTAGTTGACTGGGATTCTGTTCAACATAGTAAGTGGAGGCAGAACGCTGACTGTTCTTCGGTTGACTGGGGTTCTGTTCAACATAGTAAGTGGAGGCAGAACGCTGACTGGGTTCTGTTCAACATAGTAAGTGGAGGCAGAACGCTGACTGGGTTCTGTTCAACATAGTAAGTGGAGGCAGAACGCTGACTGGGGGTCTGTTCAACATAGTAAGTGGAGGCAGAACGCTGACTGTTCTTTAGTTGACTGGGCGTCTGTTCAACATAGTAAGTGGAGGCAGAACGCTGATTGTTCTTTAGTTGACTGGGGGTCTGTTCAACATAGTAAGTGGAGGCAGAACGCTGACTGTTCTTTAGTTGACTGGGGTTCTGTTCAACATAGTAAGTGGAGGCAGAATGCTGACTGTTCTTTAGTTGACTGGGGTTCTGTTCAACATAGTAAGTGAAGGCAGAACGCTGACTGTTCTTTAGTTGACTGAGGTCTGTTCAACATAGTAAGTGGAGGCAGAACGCTGACTGTTCTTTAGTTGACTGGGATTCTGTTCAACATAGTAAGTGGAGGCAGAACGCTGACTGTTCTTCGGTTGACTGGGGTTCTGTTCAACATAGTAAGTGGAGGCAGAACGCTGACTGGGTTCTGTTCAACATAGTAAGTGGAGGCAGAACGCTGACTGGGTTCTGTTCAACATAGTAAGTGGAGGCAGAACGCTGACTGGGGGTCTGTTCAACATAGTAAGTGGAGGCAGAACGCTGACTGTTCTTTAGTTGACTGGGCGTCTGTTCAACATAGTAAGTGGAGGCAGAACGCTGATTGTTCTTTAGTTGACTGGGGGTCTGTTCAACATAGTAAGTGGAAGCAGAACGCTGACTGTTCTTTAGTTGACTGGGGTTCTGTTCAACATAGTAAGTGGAGGCAGAACGCTGACTGTTCTTTAGTTGACTGGGATTCTGTTCAACATAGTAAGTGGAGGCAGAACGTTGACTGGGTTTCTGTTCAACATAGTAAGTGGAGGCAGAACGCTGACTGTTCTTTAGTTGACTGGGGGTCTGTTCAACATAGTAAGTGGAGGCAGAACGTTGACTGGATTTCTGTTCAACATAGTAGGTGGAGGCAGAACGCTGACTGTTCTTTAGTTGACTGGGGTTCTGTTCAACATAGTAAGTGGAGGCAGAACGCTGACTTCTTTAGTTGACTGGGGTTCTGTTCAACATAGTAAGTGGAGGCAGAACGCTGACTGTTCTTTAGTTGACTGGGGTTCTGTTCAATATAGTAAGTGGAGGCAGAATGCTGACTGTTCTTTAGTTGACTGGGGTTCTGTTCAACATAGTAAGTGAAGGCAGAACGCTGACTGTTCTTTAGTTGACTGAGGTCTGTTCAACATAGTAAGTGGAGGCAGAACGCTGACTGTTCTTTAGTTGACTGGGATTCTGTTCAACATAGTAAGTGGAGGCAGAACGCTGACTGTTCTTCGGTTGACTGGGGTTCTGTTCAACATAGTAAGTGGAGGCAGAACGCTGACTGGGTTCTGTTCAACATAGTAAGTGGAGGCAGAACGCTGACTGGGTTCTGTTCAACATAGTAAGTGGAGGCAGAACGCTGACTGGGGGTCTGTTCAACATAGTAAGTGGAGGCAGAACGCTGACTGTTCTTTAGTTGACTGGGCGTCTGTTCAACATAGTAAGTGGAGGCAGAACGCTGATTGTTCTTTAGTTGACTGGGGGTCTGTTCAACATAGTAAGTGGAGGCAGAACGCTGACTGTTCTTTAGTTGACTGGGGTTCTGTTCAACATAGTAAGTGGAGGCAGAATGCTGACTGTTCTTTAGTTGACTGGGGTTCTGTTCAACATAGTAAGTGAAGGCAGAACGCTGACTGTTCTTTAGTTGACTGAGGTCTGTTCAACATAGTAAGTGGAGGCAGAACGCTGACTGTTCTTTAGTTGACTGGGATTCTGTTCAACATAGTAAGTGGAGGCAGAACGCTGACTGTTCTTCGGTTGACTGGGGTTCTGTTCAACATAGTAAGTGGAGGCAGAACGCTGACTGGGTTCTGTTCAACATAGTAAGTGGAGGCAGAACGCTGACTGGGTTCTGTTCAACATAGTAAGTGGAGGCAGAACGCTGACTGGGGGTCTGTTCAACATAGTAAGTGGAGGCAGAACGCTGACTGTTCTTTAGTTGACTGGGTTTCTGTTCAACATAGTAAGTGGAGGCAGAACGTTGACTTGGTTTCTGTTCAACATAGTAAGTGGAGGCAGAACGCTGACTGTTCTTTAGTTGACTGGGGGTCTGTTCAACATAGTAAGTGGAGGCAGAACGCTGACTGTTCTTTAGTTGACTGGGGTCTGTTCAACATAGTAAGTGGAGGCAGAACGCTGACTGTTCTTTAGTTGACTGGGGGTCTGTTCAACATAGTAAGTGGAAGCAGAACGCTGACTGTTCTTTAGTTGACTGGGATCCTGTTCAACATAGTAAGTGGAGGCAGAACGCTGACTGTTCTTTAGTTGACTGGGGTTCTGTTCAACATAGTAAGTGGAGGCAGAACGCTGACTGTTCTTTAGTTGACTGGGATTCTGTTCAACATAGTAAGTGGAGGCAGAACGTTGACTGGGTTTCTGTTCAACATAGTAAGTGGAGGCAGAACGCTGACTGTTCTTTAGTTGACTGGGGGTCTGTTCAACATAGTAAGTGGAGGCAGAACGTTGACTGGATTTCTGTTCAACATAGTAGGTGGAGGCAGAACGCTGACTGTTCTTTAGTTGACTGGGGTTCTGTTCAACATAGTAAGTGGAGGCAGAACGCTGACTTCTTTAGTTGACTGGGGTTCTGTTCAACATAGTAAGTGGAGGCAGAACGCTGACTGTTCTTTAGTTGACTGGGGTTCTGTTCAACATAGTAAGTGGAGGCAGAATGCTGACTGTTCTTTAGTTGACTGGGGTTCTGTTCAACATAGTAAGTGAAGGCAGAACGCTGACTGTTCTTTAGTTGACTGAGGTCTGTTCAACATAGTAAGTGGAGGCAGAACGCTGACTGTTCTTTAGTTGACTGGGATTCTGTTCAACATAGTAAGTGGAGGCAGAACGCTGACTGTTCTTCGGTTGACTGGGGTTCTGTTCAACATAGTAAGTGGAGGCAGAACGCTGACTGGGTTCTGTTCAACATAGTAAGTGGAGGCAGAACGCTGACTGGGTTCTGTTCAACATAGTAAGTGGAGGCAGAACGCTGACTGGGGGTCTGTTCAACATAGTAAGTGGAGGCAGAACGCTGACTGTTCTTTAGGTGACTGGGGGTCTGTTCAACATAGTAAGTGGAGGCAGAACGCTGACAGTTTTTTAGTTGACTGGAGTTCTGTTCAACATAGTAAGTGGAGGCAGAACGCTGACTGTTCTTTAGTTGACTGGGGGTCTGTTCAACATAGTAAGTGGAGGCAGAACGTTGACTAGAATTCTGTTCAACATAGTAAGTGGAGGCATAACGCTGACTGTTCTTTAGTTGACTGGGATTCTGTTCAACATAGTAAGTGGAGGCAGAACACTGACTGTTCTTTAGTTGATTGGGGTTCTGTTCAACATAGTAAGTGGAGGCAGAACGCTGACTGTTCTTTAGTTGACTGGGTTTCTGTTCAACATAGTAAGTGGAGGCAGAACGTTGACTTGGTTTCTGTTCAACATAGTAAGTGGAGGCAGAACGCTGACTGTTCTTTAGTTGACTGGGGTTCTGTTCAACATAGTAAGTGGAGGCAGAACGCTGACTGTTCTTTAGTTGACTGGGTTTCTGTTCAACATAGTAAGTGGAGGCAGAACGTTGACTTGGTTTCTGTTCAACATAGTAAGTGGAGGCAGAACGCTGACTGTTCTTTAGTTGACTGGGGGTCTGTTCAACATAGTAAGTGGAGGCAGAACGCTGACTGTTCTTTAGTTGACTGGGGTCTGTTCAACATAGTAAGTGGAGGCAGAACGCTGACTGTTCTTTAGTTGACTGGGGGTCTGTTCAACATAGTAAGTGGAGGCAGAACGCTGACTGTTCTTTAGTTGACTGGAATTCTGTTCAACATAGTAAGTGGAGGCAGAACCCTGACTGTTCTTTAGTTGACTGGGATTCTGTTAAACATAGTAAGTGGAGGCAGAACGCTGACTGTTCTTTGGTTGACTGGGATTTCTGTTCAACATAGGAAGTGGAGGCAGAACGCTGACTGTTCTTTAGTTGACTGGGATTTTCTGTTCAACATAGGAGGTGGAGGCAGAACGCTGACTGTTCTTTGGTTGACTGGGGTTCTGTTCAACATAGTAAGTGGAGGCAGAACGCTGACTGGGTTCTGTTCAACATAGTAAGTGGAGGCAGAACGGTGACTGTTCTTTAGGTGACTGGTGGTCTGTTCAACATAGTAAGTGGAGGCAGAACGGTGACTGGGGGTCTGTTCAACATAGTAAGTGGAGGCAGAACGGTGACTGGGGGTCTGTTCAACATAGTAAGTGGAGGCAGAACGGTGACTGTTCTTTAGGTGACTGGGGGTCTGTTCAACATAGTAAGTGGAGGCAGAACGGTGACTGGGGGTCTGTTCAACATAGTAAGTGGAGGCAGAACGGTGACTGTTCTTTAGGTGACTGGTGGTCTGTTCAACATAGTAAGTGGAGGCAGAACGGTGACTGGGGGTCTGTTCAACATAGTAAGTGGAGGCAGAACGGTGACTGGGGGACTGTTCAACATAGTAAGTGGAGGCAGAACGTTGACTGGTGGTCTGTTCAACATAGTAAGTGGAGGCAGAACGGTGACTGGGGGTCTGTTCAACATAGTAAGTGGAGGCAGAACGCTGACTGTTCTCTAGGTGACTGGGGGTCTGTTCAACATAGTAAGTGGAGGCAGAACGGTGACTGGGGGACTGTTCAACATAGTAAGTGGAGGCAGAACGTTGACTGGTGGTCTGTTCAACATAGTAAGTGGAGGCAGAACGGTGACTGGGGGTCTGTTCAACATAGTAAGTGGAGGCAGAACGCTGACTGTTCTCTAGGTGACTGGGGGTCTGTTCAACATAGTAAGTGGAGGCAGAACGGTGACTGGGGGTCTGTTCAACATAGTAAGTGGAGGCAGAACGCTGACTGTTCTCTAGGTGACTGGGGGTCTGTTCAACATAGTAAGTGGAGGCAGAACGCTGACTGTTCTCTAGGTGACTGGGGGTCTGTTCAATATAGTAAGTGGAGGCAGAACGCTGATCTAAAATACCCAGTATGTGTCCCAAATGGCATTCTATTTCCTATACAGTGACCAGGGTCCTGGACAAAATGAATGCACTTCATAGGGAATAAGGTACCATTTGGGATACAGACCATGAATTAATGTCGACTTGCTTGCCTCAATACCTAACCCACTCTGTTATTCACACAGGAGAAAGCCCCAACTGTGGCTTAGACAGCGAAGAGAGTCCCCCTACATCAGAACATCCTGAACACCAGGAGAATCAGAAAACTAAGATATCCCACTGCTGCTCAGTGTGTGGCAGAGAATGCTATAAGCTCTCAGTACTACAGATCCACATGAGAATCCACACGGGAGAGAAGCCGTACCCCTGCCCCGACTGTGGCAAGAAGTTCGCTCACCAGGGAGCCATGAGACGACATCTCCTCACACACACTGGAGAGAAGCCTTACTCCTGCTCTGTGTGTGGGAAGAGTTTCACCCAATCAGGACATCTGAGGGAGCACCAGCAGTCTCACAGTGGAGAGAAGCCTCACCTGTGTCTGGTCTGTGGGAGAGGGTTCTCTAGAGCGTCAGACCTCAGGATACACCACAGAGTTCATACAGGGGAGAGGCCATACAGCTGTGATTACTGTGGGAAGAGATACGTCCGCTCTCAGAAGCTACGGGCTCACCAACGGACACACCACAGTGACAGGACACCCGTTGATGCTGGAGAGGAGATGGGCGATGGAGTGAAGAACCAGGAGGCTTTGACAATAACACATGATAAGCCTAGTGTTCCTATAGGGGATGTTAGTGAGCTGGACAAAAACAATGATACACTTCATCATCAGACAGGAGAACAATAGACTGAGAACCATTGAATAGACAGAGATCTAAATTCCACCTAACAATAGAAACAGAACCATTGGAATAGACAGAGATCTAAATTCCACCTAACAATAGAATGAGAACCATTGGAATAGACAGAGATCTAAATTCCACCTAACAATAGAATGAGAACCATTGGAATAGACAGAGATCTAAATTCCACCTAACAATAGAATCAGAACCATTGGAATAGACAGATCTAAATTCCACCTAACAATAGAATGAGAACCATTGGAATAGATATAGATCTAAATTCCACCTAACAATAGAATGAGAACCATTGGAATAGACAGAGATCTAAATTCCACCTAAATGATTTACAGAATTCTGACGCAGGACACAGGCTGCTTGGGAGGAGACAGATGCTGGGTGAAGTTTCCCACAAGCACAGATCTAGGATCAGCTTCCCCTGCCCGAATCCTAACCTTAACCATTAGTGGGGGAAATGCAAAGCTGACCCAAGATCCAGCATCTAGGGGCAACTTCACCCTACTCTGTTGGGGGAAAGAATGGGGAGGCTTTATCAGTTAGTGTTGACAGTAGCACTATGAGTGATGTTAGCAGGGTGTACAAACACAACTATTAACCTCATGATGAAGAACTATAGGCTCGGTTGGAACAGTTACAATGGACATGGTTCTAAATTCCACTTGAAGAAAGCACACAGTTCTGACCGAGAGATGAAATGATCAGTGCCGTTGTGAGTTTGTTATTGAACTTGAACCAGGAAGTACACCCAATATGTCCGCTAGACAGTTCCCGAAGGAGCGGTGTTCTAAATTGGAATCGTGGAATACTTGTTCTCAGTCCACCCCATCCAGTGTGAGGAACCCAGTTGAAATGATTGTTTAATAGGTTATGTAATAATGATGTTCTTTTATTGTGTATCATCCAAATAAATGTTCAATCCCATGACATTTGAGCACAGAGAGCGAGCTGTGGCTCCGTCCATGCTATCATTCAGGTCATTATGCTGCCATAAGCTAGTAAGCAAGGTGTGTCATGATGAGTGAATACATAAGCTAAAGAAACTGCCTCTAACTTCATCTATGGATCTATAAAAACAGTTTCTGTTTACAGTGCCATTTTATGCATGCTCTTTTCATACTACCGAGCCAAGCTGATGGATATCAAGGATACGGTTTTATTTGCTATGCTTAAAAGACGGGCTTGGTAAACGTGGGGCTTCATATGGCGTGCAGAAAATGTAACCGGGCTATATTGAAGTGTTTACTATGATTTCTGCAGGGGAACTGTCAGTATACTCAGTTGAACTGTTGGCGATAATAGTCGCCCTCCAGTGGGTGGAGGACGAACAACCTGTTAGAATGATAGTATGCTCAGATTCTCTGTCTTGAATAGTTTATCATCTGGTAAATCTAATAGTAGTGACCTACTATTGGAGGTATTAATGTTATTATGGAGAATTGAGAGAATGGGTGTAGTAGTGAGATTTTTATTTAACATTTTACCTCCTTTTTCTCCCCAATTTCGTGATTATGATCTTGTCTCATCGCTGCAACTCCCCAACTGGCTCGGGAGAGGCGAAGGTCTCCAAGCCGCGCTTCTTAACACCCGCTCACTTAACCCGGAAGCCAGCTGCACCAATGTGTCGGAGGAAACACTGTACAACTGACGACCGAAGTCAGCCTGCAGGCGCCCAGCCCGCCACAAGGAGTCGCTAGAGCGCGATGAGCCAAGTAAAGCCCCCCCCCCCCCCCCCCCCCCCCCCCCCGGCCAATCCCTCCCCTAACCCGGACGACGCTGGGCCAATTATGCGCCGCCCTGTGGGACTCCCGGTCGCGGCCGGTTGTGACACAGCCTGAGATCGAACCCCAGGCTGTAGTGATGCAGTGCCTTAGACCGCTGCGGCACTCGGGAGGCCAGTAGTGAGATTATGCTGGGTCCTAGCACATTCGGGTGTGGAAGGGAATGAAATTGTAGACCAGTTCGCCAAAAGAGCTTTGAAACTAGATATAATTTATATTAATGTTCCACTGGGTAGAGGTGAGGCCAAATGTAAGATCAGAGCCATTTTGATAGATGTGTGGCAGAAGAGATGGGACTCTGAGCACAAGGGCCGGCATTTATATGCCCTCCAAAGAAAGGTCGGTGGACCAAGATTCAAAGGTCAGATTATGAAGGAAGAGGTGGTGTTTGCTCGATTGCGCTTAGGACGTTACATCTGGTTGGCAAGCATGTGAATGGTCAATGAAACGGTGGAGCATGTGTTGTTATATTGTCTTAAGTATGTTGAAGAGAGGGAAAGATTGAAGTGTAGGGTCATTGAGGTTGGGGGGGGGGGGGTTGGAAGGGATTTTGGGGATGGGGGAGAGTCTATTAGAAGTTAGTAGGGATCTTTTTTATTTTCCCAGAAATACTGAGTTAGGTTGGATGATTTAGAAATGTTGTAAACCGTGATTGACAACACATTCCAACACAGTAGGTGGCGGCATGCACCTTTAACGTTGGTTTGCGGACCGCCATTATATCATAGAAGAAGATTACTGCAGGTTGTAAGCGACTTGCAGTGTCTGCCTTGTCACTCCTGCACACAAGGTGGCGCTATTGCACCAGGTAGTTTACTCATGCAGAAGAATCATACCCGGAAGTACGGTGATGCAGTAATGCAGCCAGTCGGCTTATTTACCTCAATTCAAAACAGTTTAGCTGGCTAGTTACTGTTAAAATGGCAACATATATGATTTCTGCATGTATAGCCTTCGTTTAGCCAGCTGGCTAGGTTTCAAATCGTTTCACGACCAGTAAGTTGTTCAACTGACATGAGTGACCTCGAGCTGAAGTGAACGCAAAAGAACAACAACAATCAATAACATGTCGGCAGAATTCACTCCTCTCGGTTCTGACCGACCAACAATGGACGAGGTAAGACACGGGAGGGACGAATGCCCGTTAGCTAGCCAGCCAAATCTACTAGCCTTGTCCAAGCTATTCTGACTCCAATGCATCACAGTACATGAATGGGCAAGCTTTGTCCCTTAATCTGTTTGTGAGAACTCCATTGCTGTAATTGCATGACAATAAGTGACAAGAGTTGGCGTAATAGCGCGAACAGGTTATGCTAGGTCATTTTATGCTCCGTCATCTGGAAACTGATTTGAGTGTGGTTGTCAATATGACAAAGTATCAAACTGTCCCGTTTGTTTACTGCTGCTGCTCAGTCTGTCTGTAGTCGCAACTTTGACACCATGCCACTGGGTGGGTCTTGTAAGGCAAGGCCAATCTTATCTGCAGAGCGGGTGGGAGCATTCTTTTGTTCCTACCAAGCACTAACATAAACACACTGATCAAGTATCAAGCTGTCAGTTTGTTTACTGCTGCTGCTCAGTCAGTCTGTAGTCGCAACTTTGACACCATGCCACTGGGTGGGTCTTGTAAGGCAAGGCCAATCTTATCTGCAGAGCGGGTGGGTGCCGTCTTTTGTTCCTACCAAGCACTAACATAAACACACTGATCTAGGATCAGTTTTGCCTTATGATTACCTGGACAAGGAGGGTCTGAGGTCAGCATTCCTACTGTTAGGTGCTTTGTGAAATACAGGCCCTGATTCTCTGATCAAAGTCTTGGACACTCATATAGGCTACCACAACAAGACACTCATATAGGCTACCACAACAAGACACTCATATAGGCTACCACAACAAGACACTCATATAGGCTACCACAACAAGACACTCATATAGGCTACCACAACAAGACACTCATATAGGCTACCACAACAAAACGCTCATAGTCTACCACAACAAAACACTCATATAGGCTACCGCAACAAGACACTCATATAGGCTACCACAACAAGACACTCATATAGGCTACCGCAACAAAACACTCATATAGGCTACCACAACAAAACACTCATATAGGCTACCACAACAAAACACTCATATAGGCTACCACAACAAGACACTCATATAGGCTACCACAACAAGACACTCATATAGGCTACCGCAACAAAACACTCATATAGGCTACCGCAACAAAACACTCATATAGGCTACCACAACAAAACACTCATATAGGCTACCACAACAAAACACTCATATAGGCTACCACAACAAGACACTCATATAGGCTACCACAACAAGACACTCATATAGGCTACCGCAACAAAACACTCATATAGGCTACCACAACAAAACACTCATATAGGCTACCACAACAAGACACTCATATAGGCTACCACAACAAGACACTCATATAGGCTACCACAACAAAACAAATGTTCCCCTCTCCAGAACTTAGTAGTCAAGGCTGCCTTCCGCCCTTCACCGTCTTTTAGGATGTTGTTGACAACCAGCCCAGCCCGTCCCCATCCCACAGCCCCCCTGCATCAGGAGAACCTGATCAAGAGAACCAAACAGAACCAACCAAGACCTTTTCTCACTGTTGTCCGGACTGTGAGAAAGAGTTTACCCGCCCATGTGACCTGGTGAGTTTGATAGGTTTTATTGGGCAGTTTTAAAAAGTACATATACACACAGTACATGAAACCTTACGTGATAACACCAAACAAGTCAATGACTTATTTCCATTGTGTTCCATAAGGTTAGACACCAGAGAGTACACACAGGGGAGAAGCCCTACTCCTGCTCTGACTGTGGCAAGAGGTTCGCCCACTCAGGAGGCCTCCGAGAACATGAGAGGATACACTCCGGAGAGAAGCCTCACTCCTGCTCTGTGTGTGGGAAGAGCTTCACCCAGAAGGGAAGTCTTAGGGTTCACCTACGGACACACACGGGGGAGAGACCTTATTCTTGCTCCATCTGCGGCAAGAGTTACACCCAAAATGAATTTTTGAAAGTGCACCAGCGAACGCACACGGGAGAGAGGCCCTACTCCTGCTCTGTGTGTGGCAAGGGCTTTGCTCAGATAGGAAACTTGAAGAAACACCAGCGGATTCACACCGGGGAGAAGCCTTACCAGTGCCAGGAGTGTGGTGCCAGTTTCACCCAGAAGGACAGCCTGAAGATGCACCAGAGGTCATTTATTTGTTCGGATTTGATCTCTTTTTTGTTTTACTGTTAAGTCTGTTGCGATTTTAAATGCATGTTAGATAAAGTTTGATTTGATTTAGGTCTCACACGGGAGAGAAGCCCTGCGTCTGCCCTGAGTGCGGGAAGGGTTTCCGCGACAACGGGCACCTGAAAGTCCACCTGAGAGTGCATACAGGTGAGGTTGATTTAACGACGTCTCAAAACTCTGAGTGGTCCACAATGTGGTTATTTAATAAAACTTGAAACTTTATGCAGCAATTGGCCGCATACATTACAGATTTGTCGTACGGGATACACATGGTATACACCGTCCAACGAAATGCTTACTTGCAGGTTCCTTCTCAACAATAACAAATAATAAAAAATAATAATACGAACATAAAGTAAATGGCTCATTATTGTGGAGTGACACTGTCTGTCTGTCTTTCCCACCCATCTGTCCATCCATCAGGTGAGAAGCCGTACTCCTGCCCTGACTGTGGGAGACGGTTCAGCCAGGCGGACGTCCTGAAGAGACACCAGATGGTGCATACAGGGGAGAAGCCGTACTTCTGTGGCCTGTGTGGGAGGAGGTTCGCCCAGCCTGCCACACTGAAGTACCACCTCCGGACCCACGCAAGAGAGAACCAGACAGGAGGTGAGTTCAACAACACTTCCCTTTACAGCCAACATGTTGCCAGAGTAACAATTTCAGTTGAACGATTTGAATGAACATTCCAGAATGTTACGGTGAAGCTGCAAATAGCTCATTTTTCTACGGATTATTTACTGATGCTTCTTAGCTGTAATATTCAAACTGCAAATACTAATCTTACTAAATGTAATAGAAAGCCTACATAGCAACATTATTATTTGTAGTGGCAGTTTAGACACGAAACAGATACTTATGTTTGCCGCACACAACCTTCTCAGACTGTCAGCTACTTCGCTGCTAACACAAAACAAATACAGTGTTGTTGCTAACTTTCTAATGTTCACAAACCCTTTCCCTAGGGTCTCAACGCTGCCCAGTGTGTGGACAGGACCTCCCTACAGAGCAGGCTCTGAGAAAACACCTACGGACACACATGGGGGAGGACCTCGGTCACACTGGGGGACAGGAAGACGGGGAGGAGGAAGTTGGAGGTCTGATCAATTCTGATGGAGAAGACGTCGGCTGGGACCCTTCTCATCTTAGTAAGTGGAGACAGGCACCCTATTCACTAAGTAGTGCACTACTTTTGACCCTCCATCCATTCATCAGATGAGAAACGGGAGAGAGTCCTGTCCATGGCTCTGGTAGTGTCATTATAACCAGTAATACCAACCTATCTCCACAGGAGAGAGTCCTGTCCATGGCTCTGGTAGTGTCATTATATATAACCAGTAATTCCAACCTATCTCCACAGGAGAGAGTCCTGTCCATGGCTCTGGTAGTGTCATTATAACCAGTAATACCAACCTATCTCCACAGGAGAGAGTCCTGTCCATGGCTCTGGTAGTGTCATTATAACCAGTAATACCAACCTATCTCCACAGGAGAGAGTCCTGTCCATGGCTCTGGTAGTGTCATTATAACCAGTAATACCAACCTATCTCCACAGGAGAGAGTCCTGTCCATGGCTCTGGTAGTGTCATTATAACCAGTAATACCAACCTATCTCCACAGGAGAGAGTCCTGTCCATGGCTCTGGTAGTGTCATTATAACCAGTAATACCAACCTATCTCCACAGGAGAGAGTCCTGTCCATGGCTCTGGTAGTGAAGGAAGTCCCCCTACATCACACATCAACAAGGTGGGAGAAAATGACGATGAACATTTCACATTTTACTGTAAGCTAATGTCATCTATTTCAGGGGCCAAATGTATCAAGCATCTCAGAGTAGGAGTACTGATCTAGGATCAGTTTTGCCTCTTAGATGACTAGAGATCCTGGTTCGAATCCAGGCTCTGTCGTAGCCGGCCGCGACCGGGAGACCCATGGGGCGGCGCACAATTGGCCCAGCGTCGTCCAGGGTAGGGGAGGGAATGGCCGGCAGGGATGTAGCTCAGTTGGTAGAGCATGGCATTTGTAATGCCAGGGTTGTGGGTTCGATTCCAGTATAACAAAATTAAAATGTATGCACTCACTAACTGTAAGTCGCTATGGATAAGAGCGTCTGCTAAATGACTAAAATGTAAATGTAAATAAAGAATGGACAAAGGGGGGGCCTGATCCTAGATCAGCACTCCTCCTCTGAGATGCTTTATTAATACGGACCCTGATCTTCAGAGGGTGTGTTACTTCCTTTTATTATCCATCACTGTTTTCATTCTAGAATCCAGGTGAACAATCCAGATCCAAACCCAGGTCACTGGGTCCTGACCACAGAGGGACCTTCAGTCAGACACTGGGGATGAACATTAAAGTAGTGGAAGAGGAGGAGCTGGAGGACTTGAGTCAAACTGTTGGGGTGACGGTTAAAGAAGAAGAGGAAGAAGAAGAAGTCAGCGGATTCATTCAGTCCCCAGTAGAAGAAGTGGACTGGGAGGCTGTTGACCTTAGTAAGTGGAGGGAGTTCTGTTGAACTTAGTAAGAGGAGGGAGTTCTGTTGAACTTAGTAAGACAAGGGAGTTCTGTTGAACTTAGTAAGTGGAGGGAGTTCTGTTGAACTTAGTAAGAGGAGGGAGTTCTGTTGAACTTAGTAAGAGGAGGGACTTCTGTTGAACTTAGTAAGAGGAGGGAGTTCTGTTGAACTTAGTAAGAGGAGGGAGTTCTGTTGAACTTAGTAAGAGGAGGGAGTTCTGTTGAACTTAGTAAGAGGAGGGAGTTCTGTTGAACTTAGTAAGAGCAGGGCGTTCTGTTGAACTTAGTAAGAGGAGGGCGGATGGTGACCTTAAAGAAACATGAAGTAATGAGGACTTACTATCACTGTGTCCCAAATGGCACCCGATCCTCTACTTTAGACCAGAGCTCTATAGCGAATAGGGAACCATTTGGGACACGTATATCTTAAAGGTTGCGTCCCAAAGGGCAGTGTATTTCCGATATTGTGTACTATATGTAACCTGTACTTGCTGTTCCCCTAGGAGCGTGTCCTAACCACTGCTCAGACAGTGAGGAGAGACCTCCCCACCAGGAGAATCACACAGCTAAAGACCGTCACCACACAGAGAACACAAGCCTCACTCCTGCTCTGACTCTATTTGAAGGACCTGATCAAAGCCATTGATTATGAAATAATTAGTTTCATGATATCATTAGCTACTGTACCCTATTGCAGATATGTATGTTTAATAATTGTGTTTGATTGAATAAATAACGGTTGCAACAACCTGCTTCTCTGCTCTATCAATCAATAGACCATTCAGTAAATGATCCACTGTTTCACATTCTAGTTGGCCTCTCACTCCAGTACGCAAATAGAATGAACCTAGGAGATTTGGGGCAAAGATATGAATATGAATGAGCTGTGGTTTAGAACGCGCTGTGTGATTGGCTGAGCCATACATGGGATGAGCTCACCACCTGTTGAAGGTACCAGCGCTCACATGACGGCAAAGCAGAGACCATCTGTGGGCTAGGGCGTCGAACGGCTTTTGTTGTTTTGCAATGAAATAACTTGTCTGTAGTGGATGTTTTGACGTGTCAGACAGGTTCACCGACTAAGCAGCTAAAGTGGCGGATAGCCTAGTAAAAAGCACGCCCAAAATAGTTAGTATGAGGTGCTGACTAATGGAGAGTAAACTGTTATGGAAATAAAGTGAGTTTCACACGCGATACACAAGCGCCCAGTAATTTATTGGGTAAACCACCAACGTTTCAGCATGACTGTGCCTTCTTCAGGGTAACGTCATGAACGATTGAACCAGACTATGTAGACAAACAGTGCAATTAGTCCAACCAATGACAACAGGAAGGGGTTGCGTCATAGGAATTAGGGTGATGAGGGATGGAAAAGTCGAACTGTTAAAGAACCAATAGATTGCAGCATGTTGAATATATTAGGCTATTATTTTCATCGTCATATTGCAACGTGATTAGATATTGTATATAATATTAAACATCATAAATCATTATTGTTTCATTAACCTGTTAGTTTAGCCAGAACTAGCTAAATCTGTTAATTAAGCCTAGGGTGACCAGACGTCCCCGATTTTGGTGGCCAGTGACCGGATATACAGTGGGGGAAAAAAGTATTTAGTCAGCCACTAATTGTGCAAGTTCTCCCACTTAAAAAGATGAGAGAGGCCTGTCATTTTCATCATAGGTACACGTGACAGACAAATTGAGTTTAAAAAATCCAGAAAATCACATTGTAGGATTTTTAATGAATGTATTTGCAAATTATGGTGGAAAATAAGTATTTGGTCAATAACAAAAGTTTCTCAATACTTTGTTACATACCCTTTGTTGGCAATGACACAGGACAAACGTTTTCTGTAAGTCTTCACAAGGTTTTCACACACTGTTGCTGGTATTTTGGCCCATTCCTCCATGCAGATCTCCTCATTTTGTCTGTCATAGTTGACGTGTACCTATGATGAAAATTACAGGCCTCTCTCATCTTTTTAAGTGGGAGAACTTGCACAATTGGTGGCTGACTAAATACCTTTTTCCCCCACTGTAGCTGTCCCAGAAAATTTCCCTGTTTAGCCTTCAGAAAAAACAAAAACAACTCTGAAGTTAAATTGAGGCTGATATTTCCATAATCAAGTGCGGTATCCAATCAGATTTGCATGTAAAAATGCATCCCGCGGTATGAGCCTCTGTCCTGGTGAGGGGGCCTCCCTGTCCCCCTCCCCGAGGCTGAGTTCGCAGTGGAGCCCTGGGCTTCACTTTGTTCCACACAGAGATTAGCTCACTCCTTCCTACTGTTAACACTTCCCGGGTAGTTTGTGACACGGTATACTACGCGTCAACGGGGGCTATTTCTGTGTACAACACCAACAAGCAATCCAATATTTATTTATAGTCCGCTCTGCGTTATTTTAGCGTGTTATCTCGCCTTTCATGCAGGATACTGTAGTGTATTAGGATTATGTCTTTGTTAATGTTTTTCATGTGGAACTGAAAAACTGTTTATGTTAGTTCAAAAGTAGCCATTTGTAGGGTGACGCCCCAGGGGAGACAGGTGATTGGACAGCAGAGGGAGCAACCCATATTTTTACATTGTTTATAAGTATATGCTGGAGGCACAGGGGGCCAGAGCGACCATTGCAATCTGGGCCGTCGCTCTCCGGGTGGGCATGACACCTGTAACTCATGCTGGAATCTTGTGATATGAATAAACTTATGATCAAAGGTTCAGTATGAGCGGACTCCTTTGTTTATCAGCAATAATTGCCAGCATTTACTCGATACGACAATACGTTCAACCATGGGGTTATACTATTTTTTTTTAAATAAACGCGGCATTGTCTCAGTCACTCCTGCTAGCGTTTCTTGTTGACCGGACAACACCCTCACGGGTGAGTCACACTCGCGTTCTTGAAATTAATTCTTAACTGAAAGCAGGGGTTCAGCACTTCATCTGAGTAAGGACAAACTATAGATACTCAGTGCTCTTCCCAGGGTTACCCTCGAGCTCCCCCGTGGTTTCCTGCTGGAGCCCACAATTATGGTCTGGTCGCGGGACACGTAAGGTGAACCCCCCTGAGCCTGTAGTTGTTATCATGCTACTGTTCTTCTTCAGCACTTTATTCAACAAGTCATTTAACTAGTTAATGAAAACCAGTAACACTTCTCTTTTGGTTCCACAGTTTCACCACTGATGGATCTTTTTTATATATATAGCAATTACAATGCAGTAGCTTCTAACAATAGTAATTAAGTTCTGTTTTTACCTTACTCCAAAAGTCTTCTAACTTCTAACACATCAATCAGCTCCTGATCCGTCTTCCCCAGAATCTCCTCTCCGGTCCCTATCTTTTATATTGGTTTTATACCCCTTAAATTGCCCAAGCCCATGCCTCCTTTGACTACAGCCACACAAGACATCCTCCTCCTTCACGTGACATTTAAGCAAAGTTCCATAACACATTTATTCCTTTACACGTGATGTCTACACAGAGTCGGGTACCACGGCGGTTCCTTCGTAGGTGACGACAATCCGTCGTGTCATCTGCTTCATGGCCCACGTGCCATCAGGTAACTCTACCAATTCCATCCCGGCGCCGAGATCTGACGGGGGTGTTGCCATACAAGATGAAGCTCCGCCCTCTGGCAGAGGATCATCTGCATACAGTCTACCTGCACCCATCATTTCCTCTGTCTCTGACTGGGTTCTGCTGCTCCCCAGCTGTCTGTGGTTGAGGCCTCTTCTCTCTGTCTCTGACTGGGTTCTGCTGCTCCCCAGCTGTCTGTGGTTGAGGCCTCTTCTCTCTGTCTCTGACTGGGTTCTGCTGCTCCCCAGCTGTCTGTGGTTGAGGCCTCTTCTCTCTGTCTCTGACTGGGTTCTGCTGCTCCCCAGCTGTCTGTGGTTGAGGCCTCTTCTCTCTGTCTCTGACTGGGTTCTGCTGCTCCCCAGCTGTCTGTGGTTGAGGCCTATTCTCTGTCTCTGACTGGGTTCTGCTGCTCCCCAGCTGTCTGTGGTTGAGGCCTCTTCTCTCTGTCTCTGACTGGGTTCTGCTGCTCCCCAGCTGTCTGTGGTTGAGGCCTCTTCTCTCTGTCTCTGACTGGGTTCTGCTGCTCCCCAGCTGTCTGTGGTTGAGGCCTCTTCCTGTCCTTCTTCCGCTTCATCTACCTTGTCTCAGCGTTACCATAGCTCTGTCTGGAGACTGGAGGAGTCACCTGGTCATACTGACTAGACTTCTTCATCTTCCTTGTCTCAGCGTTACCATAGCTCTGTCTGGAGACTGGAGGAGTCACCTGGTCATACTGACTAGACTTCTTCATCTACCTTGTCTCAGCGTTACCATAGCTCTGTCTGGAGACTGGAGGAGTCACCTGGTCATACTGACTAGACTTCTTCATCTTCCTTGTCTCAGCGTTACCATAGCTCTGTCTGGAGACTGGAGGAGTCACCTGGTCATACTGACTAGACTTCTTCATCTTCCTTGTCTCAGCGTTACCATAGCTCTGTCTGGAGACTGGAGGAGTCACCTGGTCATACTGACTAGACTTCTTCATCTTCCTTGTCTCAGCGTTACCATAGCTCTGTCTGGAGACTGGAGGAGTCACCTGGTCATACTGACTAGACTTCTTCATCTTCCTTGTCTCAGCGTTACCATAGCTCTGTCTGGAGACTGGAGGAATCACCTGGTCATACTGACTAGACTTCTTCATCTTCCTTGTCTCAGCGTTACCATAGCTCTGTCTGGAGACTGGAGGAGTCACCTGGTCATACTGACTAGACTTCTTCATCTTCCTTGTCTCAGCGTTACCATAGCTCTGTCTGGAGACTGGAGGAGTCACCTGGTCATACTGACTAGACTTCTTCATCTTCCTTGTCTCAGCGTTACCATAGCTCTGTCTGGAGACTGGAGGAGTCACCTGGTCATACTGACTAGACTTCTTCACGACACACCTCACGGTTCAGCTGTCAGATATTTCAGCACTAAATGTATCAGGGCATTGCATGCAAAGGTCTATAGGCTTAGGTGTCCACTGTATGAAATTAATATCTTAATATATACAGTACCAGTCAAAGGTTTGGACACACCTACTCATTCAAGGGTTTTTCTTTATTTTTACTATTTTCTACATTGTACAATAATAGTGAAGACATCAAAACTATGAAATAACACATATGGAGTCATGTAGTAACCAAAAAAAAGTGTTAAACAAATCAAGATATATTTTATATTTGAGATTCTTCAAAGTAGCCACCCTTTGCCTTGATGACAGCTTTGCACACTCTTGGCATTCTCTCAACCAGCTTCACCTTGCTTTTCCAACAGTCTTGAAGGAGTTCCTACATGTTGAGTACTTGTTTGCTGCTTTTCCTTTACTCTGCGGTCCAACTCATCCCAAACCATCTCAATTGGGTTGAGGTCGGGTGATTGTGGAGGCCAGGTCATCTGATGCAACACTCTCCTTGGTCAAATAGCCCTTACACAGCCTGGAGGTGTGTTTATGGTCATTGTCCGGTTGAAAAACAAATGATAGTCCCACTAAGCACAAACCAGATGGGATGGTGTATCGCTGCAGAATGCTGTGGTAGCCATGCTGGTTAAGTGTGCCTTGATTTCTAAATATATCATTGACAGTGTCACCAGCAAAGCACCCCCACACCATCACACCTCCTCCTCCATGCTTCAGGGTGGGAACCACACATGCGGAGATAATCCGTTCACCTAGTCTGCGTCTCACAAAGACACGGCAGTTGGAACCAAAATCTCCAATTTGGACTCATCAGACCAAAGGACAGATTTCCACCGGTCTCATGTCCATTGCTCGTTTTTCTTGGCCCAAGCAAGTCTCTTCTTCTTATTGGTGACCTTTAGTAGTGGGTTCTTTGCAGCAATTCGACCATGAAGGCCTGATTCACGCAGTCTCCTCTGAACAGTTGATGTTGAGATGTGTCTGTTACTTGAACTCTGTGAAGCGACTGCACTTGAAGAAACTTTCAAAGTTCTTCACATTTTCCTGACCTTCATGTCTTATAGTAATGATGGACTGTCATTTCTCTTTGCTTATTTGAGCTGCTCTTGCCATAATATGGACTTGGTCTTTTACCAAATAGGGCTATCTTCTGTATACCAACCCTACCTTGTCACAACACAACTGATTGGCTCAAACACATTAAGAAGGAAAGAAATTCCACAAATTCACTTTTAACAAGGCACACCTGTTTATTGAAATGCATTCCAGGTGACTACCTCATGAAGCTGGTTGAGAGAATGCCAAGAGTGTGCAAAGCTGTCATCAAGGCAAAGGGTGGCTTTTTTGGTTACTACATGATTCCATATGTGTTATTTCATAGTTTATGTCTTCACTATTATTATACAATGTAGAAAATAGTAAAAAGAAAAGAAAAACCCTGGAATGAGTAGGTGTGTCCAAACTTTTGACTGGTACTGTATATATATATATATATATATAGTGCCTTCGGAAAGTATTCAGATCCCTTGACTTTTTCCACATTTTGTTAGGTTACAGCCTTATTCTAAAATTGATTTAAATGTTTTTCCCCCTCATCAATCTACACAAAATACCCCATAATGACAAAGCAAAAACCGGATTTTATAAATTTTTGCTAATTTATAAAAAATAGAAAACTGAAATATCACATTTACATAAGTATTTAGACCCTTTACTTTGTTGAAGCACTTTTGGCAGCGTTTACAGCCTCGAGTCTTCTTGGGTATGATGCTACAAGCTTGTCACACCTGTATTTGGGGAGTTTCTCCCATTCTTCTCTGCAGATCCTCACAAGCTCTGTCAGGTTGGATGGGGAGCGTTGCTGCACAGCTATTTTCAGGTCTCTCTAGAGATGTTCGATTGGGTTCAAGTCCAGGCTCTGGCTGGGCCACTCAAGGACATTCAGAGACTTTAGGTGCCTTTTCGCAAACTCCAAGCGGGCTGTCATGTGCCTTTTACTGAGGAGTGGCTTCCGTCTGGCCACACTATCATAAAGGCCTGATTGGTGGAGTGCTGCAGAGATGGTTGTCCTTCTGGAAGGTTCTCCCATCTCCACAGAGGAACTCTGGAGCTCTGTCAGAGTGACCATCGAGTTATTGGTCACCTCCCTGACCAAGGCCCTTCTCCCCAGATTGCTCAGTTTGGCCGGGCTTGGTGGTTACAAACTTCTTCCATTTAAGAATGATGGAGGCCACTGTGTTCTTGGGGACCTTCAATGCTGCAGACATTTTTTGGTATCCTTCCCCAGATCTGTGCCTTGACACAATCCTGTCTCGGAGTTCTACGGACAATTCCTTCGACCTCATGGCTTGGTTTTTGCTCTGACATGCACTGTGGGCCCTTTTATAGACAGGTGTGTGCCTTTCCACATTTTTACATTTACATTTTAGTCATTTAGCAGACGCTCTTATCCAGAGCGACTTACAGTTAGTGAGTGCATACATTATTTTTCTATCTTTTCATACTGGCCCCCCGTGGGAATCGAACCCACAACCCTGGCGTTGCAAACGCCATGCTCTACCAACTGAGCTACATCCCTGCTGGCCATTCCCTCCCCTACCCTGGACGACGCTGGGCCAATTGTGCGCCGCCCCATGGGTCTCCCGGTCGCGGCCGGCTACGACAGAGCCTGGATTCGAACCAGGATCTCTAGTGGCACAGCTAGCACTGCGATGCAGTGCTTTAGACCACCACAAATCATGTCCAATCAATTGAATTTACCACAGGTGGACTCCAATCAAGTTGTAGAAACATCTCAAGGATGATAAATGGAAACAGGATGCATCTGAGCTCAATTTAGAGTCTCATAGCAAAGGGTCTGAATACTTACGTAAATAAGGTATTTCGTTTTTTGGGTTGTTGTTTTTTAGCAAACATTTCTAACAACCCTTTTTCACTTTGTCATTATTGGGTATTGTGTGTAATTTTAGAATAAGGCTGTAACGTAACAAAATGTGGAAAAAGTTGAGGTGTCTGAATACTTTCCGAAGGCACTGTATATAATGCCTATATAAAGGAAAATAAGCTTAGGTCTAACCCCAGAGAGATAGAGATATGCCGGTGGCATGCTACGACACCGACATGCATTTCTTTATGTCAGATGGCTACTGCATCTTCTATACAGATATAGATGTACAGAAGGAGGGTAATCTGATCATTTGTATAAAGAAAACGTTTGACCTGTGTCATTGCCAACAAAGGGTATATAACAAAGTATTGACAAACTTTTGTTATTGACCAAATACTTATTTTCCACCATAATTTGCAAATAAATTCATTAAAAATCCTACAATGTGATTTTCTGGATTTTTTTCCCTCAATTTGTCTGTCATAGTTTTTCCCTCAATTTGTCTGTCATAGTTTTTCCCTCAATTTGTCTGTCATAGTTGACGTGTCCTCCCGAGTGGCGCAGTGGTCTAAGGCACTGCATCGCAGTGCTCGCTGTGCCACTAGAGATCCTGGTTCGAATCCAGGCTCTGTCGCAGCCGGCCGTGACCGGGAGACTCATGGGCGGCGCACAATTCGTCCAATGGCCGGCAGGGATGTAGCTCAGTTGATAGAGCATGGCGTTTGCAACGCCAGGGTTGTGGGTTCGTTTCCCACGGGGGGCCAGTATAAAAAAAATATATATATATGTATTCACTAACTGTAAGTCGCTCTGGATAAGAGCGTCTGCTAAATGACTAAAATGTAATGTAAATGTGTACCTATGATGAAAATTACAGGCCTCTCTCATCTTTTTAAGTGGGAGAACTTGCACAATTGGTGGCTGACTAAATACTTTTTTCCCCCACTGTAGATGTACAGAAGGAGGGTAATTTGATCATTTGTATAAAGATGAGCATTATAATGTTCGATTATAGGAGTAACTCTGTTAGGCCTAAAACAGTCTTCCTCACCTCAAGTTCAACTGTCGGGGTCAGTTCAAACGGGTGCACTGCCTTCATATCATAGGCCTGCAGTAGCTTTAAACGCCAAACCTTCACAAATGTTTCTACACTTTATTAGGGTAATATCAAAAGTAAGTCAAGCCATTTTTTTATAGGGAAAATATGAGCAGAAGAGTGAATGTAAACCAGGGGGAAAAATGCACTACCCTCCCCTTTAAAAAATAATAATAACACACACAACCCTCCCCAAAGCAAAATACAAGTTTGACAACCCTCTCCTTTCCCTCGGTGCTGGCACAGATCTACTACTCACAGGGATCCTCTCAGGATCCCTCACCCTCGACCCATCCTCCTCTACTTTCTTCACTGCCTCAGTTTAGGACACCTTCTGCACTACTCTGATTCTGGCCACCTCAACCTGCCTCTCTCACACCGGACACTTCCGATCCCCAGTAACATGGGCACCCCTATAGTTGACACACACAACTTTATCCACCCAAACTACACAATCCTCTATCCCATGCCATCATGCACACTTCCCACATAAACTAAGCTGACATATGGAATTGTTTTAAGATGGTCATACTATTGATTATTTAGGTATTTTATTTAGAATTTTAGGACCCCTTTAGGTATAAAGATAATATATTTAAAAAAAAAGATTTGATAAAAATTGAATTTGGCCTTTAATACTATAGCCCAGAGAAACGCATTGAATTAGGACCTGTGCCGCTTTCTGTGTAAGGTAGGGTCGTACTCTACGAATGTTGTAGAGCATGAACCTGCAGGACACAATGGAGTTGTCAACCGTGATGGCGAGATCATGGAGCGGGCAGTCCTTCCCCGGGAGGAAGAGCAGTTCCGTCTTGCCGAGGTTCAGCTTGAGGTGGTGATCCGACATCCACACTGATATGTCTGCCAGACATGCAGATATGCGATTCGCCACCTGGTTATCAGAACAAACACACAAAAAACATGTATGTACTCACTAACTGTAAGTTGCTCTGGATAAGAGTGTCTGCTAAATGACTAAAATGTGTAGTATTAATTAAACATAAATATCTGCAATAGGGTACAGTAGCTAATGATATCATGAACCTAATAATTTCATAATCAATGGCTTTGATCAGGTCCTTCAAATAGAGTCAGAGCAGGAGTGATGCTTGTGTTCTCTGTGTGGTGATGGCCTTTAGCTGTGTGATTCTCCTTCATGTTTGAAAAGCAAAAGGAAAAATTATAACCACAAATGTGTGCTGGGTGGTATAAAAAATCCAAGTCCAGGCACTGGTGTGGGTTTTGAAAGTTAAAAATACTTTATTGTGTGGGCTGTCATTATTAAAATACAATGATTTAATGTTTCTTTAAAATCACAATTTTGTTATCAGAAGGGGGAAAGGAGAAAATTAATTGTGTGTCGTCTGCGTAGCAATGATAGGAGAGACCATGTGAAGATATGACAGAGCCAAGTGACTTGGTGTATAGAGAGAATAGGAGAGGGCCTAGAACTGAGCCCTGGGGGACACCAGTGGTGAGAGCACGTGGTGCGGAGACAGATTCTCGCCACGCCACCTGGTAGGAGCGACCTGTCAGGTAGGACGCAATCCAAGAGTGAGCAGCGCCGGAGATGCCCAACTCGGAGAGGGTGGAGAGGAGGATCTGATGGTTCACAGTATCAAAGGTAGCAGATAGGTCTAGAAGGATAAGAGCAGAGGAGAGATAGTTAGCTTTAGCAGTGCAGAGAGCCTCCGTGACACAGAGAAGAGCAGTCTCAGTTGAATGACCAGTCTTGAAACCTGACTGGTTTGGATCAAGAGGTAATTCTGAGAGAGATAGCAGGAGAGTTGGCTAGAGACGGCACACTCAAGAGTTTTGGAGAAAAAATAAAGAAGGGATACTGGTCTGTAGTTGTTGACGTCGGAGGGATCGAGTGTAGGTTTTTTGAGGAGGGGTGCAACTCTCGCTCTCTTGAAGACGGGAGGGACATGGCCAGCGGTCAAGGATGAGTTGATGAGCGAGGTGAGGTAAGGGAGAAGGTCTCCGGAAATGGTCTGGAGAAGAGAGGAGGGGATAGGGTCAAGCAGGCAGGTTGTTGGGCGGCCGGCCGTCACAAGTCGCAAGATTTCATCTGGAGAGAGAGGGGAGAAAGAAGTCAAAGCATAGGGTAGGGCAGTGTGAGCAGGACCAGCGGTGTCATTTAACTTAATAAATGAGGATCGGATGTCGTCAACCTTCTTTTCAAAATGGTTGACGAAGTCATCCACAGAGAGGGAGGAGGGAGGAGGAGGAGGATTCAGCAGAGAGGAGAAGGTGGCAAAGAGCTTCCTAGGGTTAGAGGCAGAGGCTTGAAATTTAGAGTGGTAGAAAGTGGCTTTAGCAGCGGAAACAGAGGAAGAGAATGTAGAGAGGAAGGAGTGAAAAGATGACAGGTCCGCAGGGAGTCTAATTTTCCTCCATTTCCGCTCGGCTGCCCGGAGCCCTCTTCTGTGAGCTCGCAATGAGTCGTCAAGCCACGGAGGAGGAGGGGAGGACCGAGCCGGCCGGGAGGATAGGGGACAGAGAGAGTCAAAATATGCAGAAAGGGAGGAGAGGAGGGTTGAGGAGGCAGAATCAGGAGATCGGAGGGAGAAGGATTTAGCAGAGGGAAGAGATGATAGGATGGAAGAGGAGAGAGTAGCGGGAGAGAGAGAGCGAAGGTTGCGATGGCACATTACCATCTGAGTAGGGGCAGAGTGAGTAGTGTTGGAGGAGAGCGAGAGAGAAAAGGATACAAAGTAGTGGTCGGAGACTTGTAGGGGAGTTGCAGTGAGATTAGTAGAAGAACAGTGTTAGAAATTGCGTAATTCAAATCTGGTATTGGAATAAGAATCAAGAGATCTTCAATCCAAGCTAAATTTATTATATGCAAAATGTATGTATGATAAGTATGAAGGTTCGTAGATACGGGTCCACTGAAATACCTCGCAGGGCACTCAGAGAACTGAATCCATTGTTACAGGTTCTTCTTCAAATACTCTGACAGAGAGAGAGAGTTCCCACCTCTCTGCTGACCAATCAGAGTAGACTGAGCGTGGTTTAGACTTACTCAGCCAATCCGTTGGCGCACGGGTTGGTCCCAACCCCTCGGCGCTCCATTTGTTGCACACTGTTCCCAGGCATAAGTTTATCATAACAACCTGTGGAGTTAGCACTTTTTTTTGCAGTACCCATGTCCTTGGAAGGTTCACAGATCACAAAGAAGCAGTGTTCGTATCTGTGAGAAATACAAGTTTTATCTCATCCTAGCCCCTAACGTTCCTCACATGAATCACAGCCTGTTATGTGAAACAATTTATATCAGTATAGTTCAAACCTATGCTCCTCATTAATGCATTCCTTCTAAGCTATTCATCACTTCAATCCAATTATTAGAAAATAGAACCTCACAACAGCATCTAGTAAAGATGAGGTCAAGCGTATTGCCTGCCTTGTGAGTAGGGGGGGACGGTGAGAGGGTGAGGTCAAAAGAGGAAAGGAGTGGAAAGGAGTGGAAAGAAGGAGGCAGAGAGAAATGAGTCAAAGGCAGACGTAGGGAGGTCACCCAGAACTGTGAGGGGTGAGCCATCCTCAGGAAAGGAACTTATCAAGGCGTCAAGCTCATTGATGAACTCTCCAAGGGAACCTGGAGGGCGATAAATGACAAGGATGTTAAGCTTGAATGGGCTAGTGACTGTGACAGCATGGAATTCAAATGAGGAGATAGACAGATGGGTCAGGGGAAAAAGAGAGAATGTCCACTTGGGAGAGGTGAGGATTCCTGTGCCACCGCCGCGCTGAGTAGTGAAGAAGTTGTCATATGCTGAGGCAGTGAAGAAAGTAGAGGAAGAGGGGTTAAGGGGGGGAGTGGTGAGAGTAGGAGATATGTACCTGTTTAGAGGGATAGGCCAACAAGTGATAGATGTTTCAATAAGATTGGATTTTTAGCGTTTATAGCAATGGCTATTAATTGTAATTCGACGTAAGTCTAAGAAAATTGAGGTTGTGGTGGCAGCTGCAGAGAAGTATTTGGGTGTGCGAGACTTGACATCAGAAGAGTTACAGGGAGTGTTAAGTGGTGCTGTCCCATCATTTCAGGTTGAGTGCATGAGGTAGGAGTAAGGAGTGAGTGTATTTAAATAGTGGAGAAGGGTGGGGTTAATTATTTTTCAAGGAAAGATAAGGGAGTTGTACTCCAGTCTAGTAGGTGGCGGTAATGTAACAAATCGGATGCCAACCGCCGTTAAACCTCATTGAAGAAGAATAAGAATAAGTAGGAAGTAGTCGACGAGAAGCTAGCTAGCTAGCATGTTTATTATTTAGCTAGCTAGCTACTTCACTTCAAAAATATTGTACTAACTAATTAACATTCTCTTTTACGGATTTTAGCTGTCTTGCCATTGACTACATTTTTGTTGGCACGTGGGTAGGACAATATGAGTGGAGAGAGGGAAACGTTGTTGGATGGAATCGAACAGAGTTTGTGGAATTTAACCGAGAACAATTTACGTTACTTGTGTGAACGTTGTGGAATAGCTGGCCAAGATGGCTCCGAAGTTAAAGGAAAGAATTATCGCTCGTTGCGTCGTAAAATAGAAGAATATTGCGAAAGTGATGATTTAATGAAATTAGAGGACCAGGGAATGTCTTGGTTACTGCAACTGCAAAACGACATCAAAACAATACAGGAAGATGCTATCCTCAGCCAGTCAGCGCAAGTGGACACACTGGACAGCACCGAACCAAGCAGAACCAAGAACGAGGAGGGCGCTGAGAGGTTGACAGACCCAGCTCCAGAGAGAGACATATCACCAGAACGGAGGGAGAAAGGGAGTGGCGTGAGTATTATTACTCACAATTACTTGTCAGATAATTATAGTAGATCGGAAAACAGATACAGATTAGCTGGGCTTCAGCAGCCTAGAATTCCAGGCTAGTTAGCCGATCTAGGAGCATTTTAGCCTTTTAGATCATAACGAATGAATATTATATAGATAGGGTGCGGGACCTGATCGTAGAGCAGTACACCTACTCTGAAACGCTTTATGAATATATGGGCCCAGATCCTTATAACTGTGTTAAGACTACACTGACACACACTCTATTTTGTATCGTAGGACTCAGAAGACCCATCCAGACAGTCCCCACCCAGTTCTTCGGAACCCCAACACTCAGCGTCATCACCGGATCCTGACAAGAACCATGGTGACCAGAGGTCAAAACTGGGTAGTCTGCGAATAGTTCTACAAAAAGTTGTTGTCGTCAAGGAGGAGGAAGACGACTGGGATTGTTATGTTAGAGGTAAGTGATTAGATGATTCAGGACAGGTGTGTTGAAATAAGATGTACTTTAATGTCCATTAAGCTACAGAGAACGAAAATGTGTCTTTGTGTTAGTGCTGGGTTGAACGAAAGACTGCACACTGTAGGTAATTACGCAAGCCTAGGGACAGGAGCCTATCTCCTGTTTCTGTAACGGGAGGCAGCTTGATGTACAAGCCTAGCGACTAACGGGAGGCAGCTTGATGTACAAGCCTAGGGACTAACGGGAGGCAGCTTGATGTACAAGCCTAGGGACAGGAGCCTATCTCCTGTTTCTGTAACTGGAGGCAGCTTGATGTACAAGCCTAGGGACAGGAGCCTATCTCCTGTTTCTGTAACTGGAGGCAGCTTGATGTACAAGCCTAGGGACAGGATATACAAGTACAGCCCCCTCCCGTCTCTGTCCCACAGGTGAGAGTCCCAACCAACCATCTGCCAGTGAATATAATCCCTCTTCATCGGAAGATCCTGAACATTCCGAATCCGAAGATCCTGAACATTCCGAATCCGAAGATCCTGAACATTCCGAATCAGAAGAACCTGAACAACGACGAGTGAAAGGCAAAACTAAGACTCACAGCTGCCTAGCGTGTGGGAGGAAGTTTGTCTCCTTGTACACACTAAGGAGACACCAGAAGAGGACACACTCAGGAGAGGAGACGGAGAACAGGACACACACAGGAGAGGAGAAGGAGAAGAGCAGCCTTCCCTCTGACAGTAAAGGACAGAGTCCTGCTTCAGGAGAACCTGAACAACAGAAGAGGAAATGGGGGGTCAGGAAGACCCACTCCTGCCCCGAGTGTGGGAGACACTGCCCATCCTTATCAGCACTGAAGGTCCACCAGAGAATCCACACTGGAGAGAAGCCTTACCTCTGCTCTGAGTGTGGGAAGGGCTTCACTTATCAAAGTAGCTTGAGATTACACCAGAAGAAAGACTCAGCGGACAAGATTACCTGCTGCTGTGGACAAGAATTCTCCTCAAAGTGTGTTCTGGAGGTACACTTGAAGGTAGACACTGGAGCCAAGCCTTACACCTGCTGTGTGTGTGGCAAGGGGTTTGGTAAAAAAGAACGGTTAAAAGAACACCAGCGATCTCACACGGGAGAGATGCCTTACTCTTGCTCTTTCTGTGGCAAGGGTTACTATCAAAAACCGGCTTGGAAAGCCCACGAGCGAACACACACCGAGGAGAAGCCCCTGTGCTCCGTGTGCGGACGGACCTTCTCCAATAAGACTACGTTAAAAGTCCACCAGCGAACACACACAGGAGAGAAGCCTTTCCTCTGCTCTGAGTGTGGCAAGGGCTTCCTCAGTAAAGCATACCTGACGACCCACCAGCGATTCAACTGTTCTGGGGGAGAGGAACGACGGCGAGCAAAGAGGTTTCACAAGTGTCCGGACTGTGGGAAGGAATTCACTCAAGCAAACAAACTGGAGAGACACATGAGAACACACACAGGAGAGAGACCTTACCAGTGCTCTGTGTGTGGGATGAGGTTCAACCAGAAAGGGAATCTCAAAACGCATTTTAAAGTGCACACAGGTGAGTGTCCTCCTTTACCATTGATACATCATGATGGACTACTAGCAAACTGTCAGTGATCAAAACCATGTTGTTTACAACATCTAGACCATGTCTTAGTAGACTCAACCACACCTTAACAATAACATTGTTGCATGTTGCATTGTTTGAGTCCCAAATGGCACCCGATTCATCTATAGTGCACTACTTTTGACCAGCGCCCTGGGCCCACTGTCTGTCCGTCTGTCCATCCGTCTGTGTGTCCGTCCGTCTGTGTGTCTGTCCGTCTGTATGTCTGTCTATACAGGAGGGGATCCCAGTTTACTGGCTGACATCGACATGGAGGCGACTTCCTCTGAACAACCTCGGGACAACAGACGTAAAGCTGGGAGACCACAACGCTGTCTGGATCAGCATGACGAGGAGGGAACCCATAACCCACCGGCACCAAAAACCCACAACCTACCGGCACCGCCGAGGGAGGGAACCCACAACCTCCCGGCACCGCCGAGGGAGGGAACCCACAACCTCCCGGCACCGCCGAGGGAGGGAACCCACAACCTCCCGGCACCGCCGAGGGAGGGAACCCACAACCTCCCGGCACCACAGAAACCCACCATGTCCCCCAGGGGAGAAAAACACTATCTCTGCCCTGAATGTGGCAAGACTTACACCCGGGAATACGACCTCAGAGTCCACCTCAGAACGCACACAGGAGAGAGACCGTACCAGTGTGACGAATGCGGAAAGACCTTTGTCCGGAAACAAGGGCTCCGTCAACACCGGCGGTCACATGCTCCCAAGCCCATGGGACCGACCCGCCAGTTAGGCAGGCCCGTCAGCATGGGATCCAGTAGTAGAAGGTCTAACCAATCTCCCAGGGTGGGAAGCTCTAAGCAGCAGTTATCCAGGGTTGATAAACCCATGCCTCCATACCCTAGTGTAGAGAGACCCATGCCGTTCCATACAGTGGAAAGACCCATGCCTTTACATCGAGTGGAAAGACCCATGCCCTTACCAGACATGGAGAGGGAACACTGGCAGTACTGGCACCTTTAAACACCATGGCTATGTCTTCATCCCAAATGGGATTCTATTCCCTATATAGTGCACTACTTTTAACCAGGGCTCATTGGGTTCTGGACAAACGTAGTGCACTATAAACCGAATAGGGTGCCATTTTGGGGACACCATGTCTCTCATGACTAAACAGAACTGTTCTTCTTGCTTCCGTTGTGTGTGTCTGTGTGCGTGCATGTTGTTGCTTCCTCGTTTATGATCAGTATAATAATCGTGCCCACTGTGCAAGATAATCATGCCAACTGTAGTTGTAGTTCCGTACATATTTTATAAACTAAAATTAAGCGATTGCATTTTTGTCCTTTCTAGTGTTTAAAAAAAATCTTATTTTACTAATTGAAGCTGTAATGATACAACAAAATCCACTGTGGTCCAGTAAATGAGTGATGTCATAATGTCATGGTCCAGTAAATGAGTGATGTCATAATGTCATGGTCCAGTAAATGAGTGATGTCATAATGTCATGGTCCAGTAAATGAGTGATGTCATAATGCCATGGTCCAGTAAATGAGTGATGTCATAATGCCATGGTCCAGTAAATGAGTGACGTCATAATGCCATGGTCCAGTAAATGAGTGACGTCATAATGCCATGGTCCAGTAAATGAGCGTTGTGGAAACAAACCTTGGCTCTTTGTATATGCCTTATAACATTTGATTTCATTAACTGACTACAAGCAGAGATGGCTAAATTGTAAGAGACCACTCTCTTTCACAGCCACTGTTCTTCCGCAAGAGACTTCATCTATTGTCTTTACCCTCCAGCCCAGATGGTGGCAGTGTGTGTGTTGCTTCCTCATCTGTGATCAGTACAATAAAGTCCACTGTGTTGTGTAAAATAATCATACCAACTGTAGTTGTCTTCCTGTGCATATTTTAATCAACAAAAATGAAGTGTTTGCATTTTAGTCCTTGTGTTTTTTTATATATATATATATATATATGTATGTTATGTTACTTATTGAAGCTGTCATGATACTACGAAATCCACAGTGACTTGCATGTCATAATGCCATTGACCAATAAATTAGCATTGGGGGGGGGAAAACGTATTTCTCTCTTTATTACCTTTTATCTATAAAAACATTTGATTTCAGAAACGATCAGATTGCTATGTTGCAAGAGACCTGTAATCTATTGTCTTTATCCTCCAGACCGCATAGCGGCGCTAAAGCGTACTCAAACGACAACCTCATACCAGAAGTCGGAAGGCAGACAAGAGTTCGACAGTTTACCAAACTTCACTTATAACACATCAGCGTTCAAAACACTTAAGCAGAAAAAAATAATAAAAGACCGTTGCTTTTGATTAAATAGCATCAGGCGTTGGTATTTCCCAGCCTACAACCAACGAGACGCGAGGTTACGACCAACAACACTGCCAGTCAGCATAATAAATGTACAACTAAACTAGCTTTCTAGGTAGTTAGCTCAGGGATTCATTCCCGTAGCTATGGACGAGGTAAGAATCTCAACGTGTGCTAGCCACATCTCTTTTCTGCTCTGCAAACTGCTCGGTGGTTGCTGTACCAAATGTTGTGGCTAGCTAGCAAATCAAGTTGCTCAGTATTTTATAGAGTACAGTGAATGGTAGCAACATCAGTATTAGCTAGGAATGTTGTAGCTCGCTGATATGATTTTGTTTTCTAGTAAGGTAGCTAGTTAACTGGCCAGCTAGCTAGGTGAATGAAAATCCAATGAACAGTAGCTGGTGTAATTAGGTTTACATTGGTTGATATCAAATCAAATATTATTGGTCACATACACATATTTAGCAGATGTTATTGCGGGTGTAGCGAAATTATTGTGTTCCTAGCTCCAACAGTGCAGTAGTATCTAACAATACACACAAATCTAAAAGTAAAATAATGGAATTAAGAAATGGATAAATATTAGAACGAGCAACGTTGGAGTGGCATTGACTAAAATACAGTAGAATAGAATACAGAATATACATATGAAATGAGTAAAGCAGTATGTAAACATTATTAAAGTGACTAGTGTTCCATTATTAAAGTGGCTATGTATCCATGTCTATGTATATAGGGCAGCAGCCTCTAATGTGCAGGATTGAGTAACCGGGTGGTAGCCGGATAGCCTTGAGATAGAAGCTGTTTGTCAGTCTCTCGGTCCCAGCTTTGATGCACCTATACTGACCTCGCCTTCCGGATGATAGCGGGGTGATCAGGCCGTGGCTCGGGTGGTTGATGTCCTTGATAATATTTTTGGCCTTCCTGTGACATCGGGTGCTGTAGGTGTCCTGGAGAGCAGGCAGTGTGCCCACGGTGATGCGTTGGGCAGACCGCACCATCCTCTGGAGAGCCCTGCGGTTGCGGGCGGTGCAGTTGCTGTACCAGGCAGTGGTACAGCCCGACAGGATGCTCTCAATTGTGCATCTGTAAAAGTTTGTGAGGGTCTTAGGGGCCAAGCCGAATTTCTTCAGCCTGTGTGGGCTATTGCGCCTTCTTCACCACACTGTCTGTGTGGGTGGACCATTTCAGATTGTCAGTGATGTGTACACCGATAGTTGTTAAACCAGTTATATTTAGCTGGAAAGGTTTCTTTCAAAGATAAGTTGTCTTTTCCATAACAAGCAAAACATTTGCCTTGCTATTTACGATGGTGTCTTATTGCTAAATCTACCTTTAATAATGTAACTAGCTAGTGTGTTGTTAAAACTGCACTGTCACTATTCATCATAGGACTCTGAAGACCTGTCCAGCCTGTCTCTATCCACGGTGTCCCCGAGTCCTGACAGGAACCATGGTCACCAGGAGGACAGTAACCGTGGTGATCAGAAAGACACACCGCAGGGTCAAGACGTCAACAGTGAAACACCAACATTTAATATCGTAGTCAAAGAGGAAGAAGACTGGGAACTAGATAATACAGGTGGGTCGCTGGAGCCAGGCTAACTTGGGATGAGTCCCAAATGGCACCCTATTCCCTATATAGTCCATTACTCTTTACCAGAACCCTATGGTTTATAGGGTGCCATTTGGGGAGCCATCTTGGATAGCGTTGCCATAAATCCTACAACAGGAGAAGCACAGGAGAAGTTGTAAAATAAGGGAGAAACCCGGTAGGTATGCAAATGCACACTGAGTCTGACTCAGTCTCACTGACTATATCTGTCCTGTCTCATCCCCACAGGAGAGAGTCCCAGCCATCACTCTGCAGGCGAGGAGAAGCCCTCTACACCAGGAGAACCTGAACAACACCAGATGATACGCAGAACAAGGCAGAAAAAGACCCACCCATGCCCAGATTGTGGGAGACACTGCCAAACATTATCTGCACTACAAATACACATGAGAACCCACACAGGAGAGAAGCCTTACACTTGCCTTGTGTGTGAGAAAACATTCACTATTAGACAAGCTTTGAAAACACACCAGCGAACACACACAGGAGAGAAGCCTTATACCTGCTCTGAGTGTGGGAAGGGCTTCGCTCATCAAGATAGTTTGAGATACCACCAAAAGAGGAATTCTGAACAGATTAAAACAGACCCAGATGACAAGTTTGGCTGCTGCTGTGGACAAGAGTTCTCCTCAAAGTGTGTTCTGGAGGTTCACTTGAAGACAAACACTGGAGCCAAGCCTTACACCTGCTGTGTATGTGGCAAGAGGTTCAATAAAGAATCGTTAAAAGAACACCAGCGATCTCACACAGGAGAGAAGCCTCACTCTTGCTCTTTCTGTGGCAAGGGTTACTATCACAAACCGGCTTGGAAAGCCCACGAGCGAACACACACCGAGGAGAAGCCCCTGTGCTCCGTGTGCGGACGGACCTGCTCTAACAAGTATACATTAAAAGTCCACCAGCGAACACATACAGGAGAGAAGCCTTTCCTCTGCTCTGAGTGTGGCAAGGGCTTCATCAGTAAAGGACTCCTGATGACCCACGAGCGATTCAACTGTTCTGGGGGAGAGGAACGACGGCGAGCAAAGAGGTTTCACAAGTGTCCGGACTGTGGGAAGGAATTCACTCAAGCAAACAAACTGGAGAGACACATGAGAACACACACAGGAGAGAGACCTTACCAGTGCTCTGTGTGTGGGATGAGGTTCAACCAGAAAGGGAATCTCAAAACGCATTTTAAAGTGCACACAGGTGAGTGTCCTCCTTTACCATTGATACATCATGATGGACTACTAACAAACTGTCAGTGATCAAAACCATGTTGTTTACAACATCTAGACCATGTCTTAGTAGACTCAACCACACCTTAACAATAACATTGTTGCATCGAGTCTGTCTGTCTCAGTCTCTCTCTCTGTCCATCTGTCTGTCTGCAGACCGGGATCCCAGATTGCTGCTGCCGGACATCAGGGCGACTTCTTCAGAAGCAGCTAAACAACCTCCAGACAACAGACACAATGTTGGGAAACCACAACGATGCCTGAATCAGATTGGCAAGGAGGGAACCCACAACCTACCGGCAACAAAAACCCACAACCTTCTGGCACCACAAACCCACAACCTTCCGGCACCACAAACCCACAACCTCCCAGCACTGCAGAGGGAGGGAACCCACGACCTCCCGGCACCACAGAGGGAGGGAACCCACGACCTCCCGGCACTGCAGAGGGAGGGAACCCACGACCTCCCGGCACCGCAGAGGGAGGGAACCCACGACCTCCCGGGACCGCAGAGGGAGGGAACCCACGACCTCCCGGCACTGCAGAGGGAGGGGACCCACAACCTCCTGGCACTGCAGAGGGAGGGAACCCACAACCTCCCGGCACCACAGAGGGAGGGAACCCACGACCTCCCGGCACCACAGAGGGAGGGAACCCACAACCTCCCGGCACCACAGAGGGAGGGAACCCACAACCTCCCGGCAGCACAGAGGGAGGGAACCCACAACCTCCCGGCACCACAGAGGGAGGGAACCCACAACCTCCCGGCACCACAGAGGGAGGGAACCCACAACCTCCCGGCACCACAGAAATCCACCATGTCCCCCAGGGGAGAAAAACACTTCCTCTGCCCTGAATGTGGCAAGAGTTACACCCGGGAAAACGACCTCAGTGTCCACCTCAGAATGCACACAGGAGAGAGACTGTACAAGTGCTGTGAATGCGGGAAGACCTACGGCCGGAAAAACAATCTCCAACAACACCGGCGGTCACATGCTCCCAAGCCCATGGGACCGACCCGCCAGTTAGGCAGACCACCCAGTATGGGCTCTAGTAGCGGAAGGTCCAACCAATCACCCAGGGTGGGAAGAGCTAAGCAAAAAATACATCTATCAATGTAAATATGAGAGACCGATGCCCTTACCGGACATGGAGAGAGAACACTGGCAGTACTGGCACCTTTAAACACGGGGCTAGGCCCATATCTTCATCCCAAATGGCACCCTATTCCCTATATAGTGCACTACTTTTGATCTGGGCCCATATGGGACCCATAGGGCTCTGCTGAAATGTAGTGCACTATATAGGGAATAGGGTGCCATTTGGGACATCCACTATGCCTCTTATGACTATACAGATACGTTCTTCTTTCTGGCTTAGTGTGTGTGTGTGTGTATTTGTGTGTGCGGGTGTCCGTATGCACGCACGTGTTTGTGTGTGTGTGTTGTGAACAGTACAATAAAGTCCACTGTGTTGTGTAAGATAATCATACTAACTAGTTGTAATCCTGTGCCTATTTTAATCAATCAAAATGAAGCTATTGCATTTTAGTCCTTGTGTTTTTTGAAATATCTTATTTTACTTATTGAAGCTATCGTGATACTAAGAAATGACTTGCATTTCATATAATCCCATGTTCCAATAAATGAACATTAAGGGAAAAACTGCTTTCTCTTGTCGTGTCCCGTCGGCTGTTGGTGGCTATTGCTGTCAATCAAAGAGTCCGCTTAGGCTGCACCTTGATTAGAAGCTTTTATTAATATCACAAGTTTACAGCATAAGTTACAGACCCGCGGTGTCTGGAGAAGCACCTTCCCAAATTAATCTGAATGCCTCTGCCGCCTCTTTGTCTAGCTCATACTTATAAACAATGGCAAAAATATGGGTGGCTCCCTCTTTCGTCCAATCACCTATCCCCCCTGGGGCGTCACCCTACAACTGCTACATTTGAACTAAGATAAACAACATTCCATTTCTTCATGAAAAACATTTAACAAAGGCATAATCCTAATACACTACACTCTCTTCATTACCCTTATCTATAGACCCTTTTCCAGTACACGACACACACACGTCACAGATGCGCGACTCTTGGCGGCAGTAAGAAAAGCCATCGCTGTCTGCTCCCATTCAACATAGCCTAAATTTACGTTTTTATTACTTCTAAACAAAATAACTTTTGGGGGTTCTTATAGGCTTACAATTATGTTTTGATTCTTGCTTGAACAGTCGCTAAGATTATATTTGGTTGTGATCTTTGCAAAAATAACTATTGTGGATGCAGCAGTTGTTATCTAGAATGTTAACGCTCATTGATATAGCCTGTAGCAAAAGCTAGCCAAAGAGCCATTTTACTGGTTGAAGTTGAAGTGTCTTTTAAGTACAATGCAGTTGATTTGCGATGACACAAACATTATATTAAGCAGGACATTCATACAAGCCTTAAAATCCAATTATAATCCAAAAGTAGTGTGAAATGCACTCATAAAGCTCCTGAGTGGCGCAGTGGTCTAAGGCACTGCATCGCAGTGCTAGCTGTGCCACTAGAGATCCTGGTTCAAATCCAGGCTCTGTCGTAGCCGGCCGCGACCGGGAGACCCATGGGGCGGCGCACAATTCGTCCAGGGTAGGGGAGGGAATGGCCGGCAGGGATGTAGCTCAGTTGGTAGAGCATGGCGTTTGCAACGCCAGGGTTGTGGGTTCGATTCCCACGGGGGGGCAGTATGAAAAAATGTATGCACTGTATGTCGCTCTGGATAAGAGCATCTGCTAAAATGTAAATAGTCTTTTTTTGCTGGCGTTCTGAAATAACTCCCCCTTATTCTTCCACCAATTTTCGCACATCGCCCTCGTGCGGCAATGTTTGCAAACACAGAAAAGGATCTGTAAAACATTTGATTTCAGAAGGGGTCAGATAGCTTCATGTAACTGCTAAAATAAAAGAAACACCAACATAAAGTGTTTTAAAACAGCTTCAATGCGCCTTGGCATAGATTCTATAAGTGTCTGGAACTCTATTGGAGGGATGCGACACCATTCTTCCATGATACATTCCATCATTTGTTGTTTTGTTGATGGTGGTGGAAAACGTTAGCTCTGGCGCCGCTCCAGAATCTCCCATTAGTGTTCAATTGGGTTGAGATCTGATGACTGAGACGGCCATGGCATATGGTTTACATCGTTTTCATGCTCATCAAACCATTCAGTGACCACTCGTGCCTTGTGGATGGGGGAATTGTCATTCTCGAAGAGGTCACTGCCATCAGCATATCAATTATTCACCATAGGTTTCAGGCAGGGCCCTCCAACCCTGTTCCTGGAGAGCAACCTTCCTGTAGGTTTTCGCTCCAACCCCAGTTGTAACAACCTGATTCAGCTTATCAACCAGCTCATTATTAGAATCAGGTGCGCTATATTAAGGTTGGAGCAAAAACCTACATGACCGTAGCTCTCCAGGAACAGGGTTGGAAAGCCCTGGTTTAAGGTGATCACTCAGAATGGCTGTATTTATTGATGTTTACATTGCCCTCTAAGTCAGGGGTGCCAAACTAATTCCGCTGAGGGACGAATGTTTGCAGGTTTTTGTTTTTTCCTTTCAATTAAGACCTAGACAACCAGGTGAGGGGAGTTCCTTACTAATTAGTGACCATAATTCGTCAATCAAGTACACGGGTGGAGCGAAAACCCGCAGACACTTGGCCCTCGGCGGAATGAGTTTGACAGGTGCTCTAAGGCAGAGTTTCCCAAAACCATGCCAGGAAAAATGCATCCTACACGTAACATAATTTGTTTCCCTCATTTACTCAAGAGTTTCGTTTATTTTGGCAGTTACCTGTAGGTTGCAAGAGACCAGTGGTGGAAAAAGTACCCCATTGTCATACTTGAGTAAAAGTAAAGATACCTTAATAGAAAATGGCTCAAGTAAAAGTGAAAGTCACCCAGTAAAATACTACTTGAGTAAAAGTCTAAAAGTATTTGGTTTTAAATATACTTAAGTATCAAAAGTAAATGTAATCTCTAAAATATACTCAAGTATCAAAAGTGAAAGTATAAATCATTTCACATTCCAAACCAGAAGGCATTGTTTTTTAAATGTATGGATAGTCAGAGGCACACTCCAACACTCAAACATAATTTACAAAAGAAGCATTTGTGTTTAGTGAGTCCCCCAGATCAGAGGCAGTAGGGATGACCAGGGATATTCTCTTGATACGTGGGTGATTTGAACCATTTTCCTGTCCTGCTAAGCATTCGAAATGGAATGAGTACTTTTGGGTGTCAGGGAAAATGTATGGAGTAAAAAGTACGTTATTTTCTTTAGGAATGTAGCGGACTAAAAGTAAAAGTAGTCAAAAATATCAATAGTAAAGTACAGATATCCCCAACAACTACTTATGTAGTACTTTAAAGTATTTTTACTTAAGTACGTTACACCACTGCAAGAGACCTGTAATCTATTGCCTTTAACTTCCAGACCGCATGTTGGCGCTATTGCACACTCAAAAGATAACCTAAACCGGAAGTAAGAAGCCAAAGAGAGTTTGACAGTTTATTTACCATTATATTTAACTTCAAAACATTGTAACGTTAGCAGAGATATTTATAAAAAACAATACAGTACTTTTTGATTAAATATTCTCAGTTGTTGGTATTTCCCAGCCGGCTACATCCAACGAGACGCAAGGGTACAACCAACAACATTGGCAGTCATCATTCTAAATTCAAATTTAACTAGCTTTCTAGCTAACAGTTAGCTAGCTAGCTCAGGGATTGATTCACAATGGACGTGGTAAGACTCAGAACGTGTGCTAGCCACATCTCTTTATTGCTCTGCAAACTGCTCGGTGGTTGCTATTCCAAATGTTGTGGCTAGCTAGCAAATCAAGTTGCTCATTATTTTGTAGAGTACAATGAATGCAAGCAACATCATTACTAGCTAGCTATGTTGTTGTTGCTTGCTGACGTGATTTGTTTTCTAGTAGGTCGCTAACGTTAGCTAACATTAGCTAACTGACCAGCACTAGCTAGCTAGGTGAATGAAAATCCAATGAAAATTAGCTGGTGTAATTTGGTTTGCATTGATTGATAGTTGTTAAACCAGGTATACTTAGTAGGTACGGTTTCTTTACTGAGAAATTGTATTTTCTATAACAAGCAGAAACATTGCCTTGATGTTACGGATGGTGTCATATTGCTGAGGCTATCTTTCCTAATGTAGCTAGTTTGTTGTTAAAACTGCGCTATCACTCTTCATCATAGGACTCTGAAGACCTGTCCAGCCTGTCTCCATCCTGCTCCACTGAACCCCAACTCACGGTTTTCCCGGGTCCTGACAGGAACCATGATGGCCAGGAGGACAGTAACCACCACGGTGCCCAGGAGGACAGTAACCATGGTCACCAGGAGGACAGTAACCGTGGTGATCAGAAAGACACACCACAGGGTCAGGAGAGAGTTACTGTGAGTCTGGACGTCAACAGTGAAACACCAACATTTAATATCATAGTCAAAGAGGAAGAAGACTGGGAACTAGATAATACAGGTTGGTAGCTGGAGCCAGGCTAACTTGGGATGATTCCCAAATGGCACCCTATTCCCTATTCCCTATGGCTCCCGAGTGGCACAGCGGTCTAAGGCACTGCATCTCAGTGCTTGAGGCGTCACTACAGACCCCCTGGTTCGATTCCAGGCTGTATCACAACCAGCCGTGATTGGGAGTCCCATAGAGTGGCGCACAATTGGCCCAGCGTCGTCCGGGTTTGGCCGGTGTAGGCCATCATTGTAAATAAGAATTTGTTCTTAACAGACTTGCCTAGTTAAATAAAGGTTTAAAAAAATTACGAAAAAAATATAGTGCACTACTTTTGACCAGGGCCCATGGGGCTCTAATCAAAAGTGGTGCACTTTATAAGGAATAGGGTGGCATGATTTGGGGCTCAGTCTTGTGTGTTGCCATAAATCTGAGAATGGGAGCAGCACGGGAGGTGGTGTAAAATAATGGGGAAACCCAGTAGGTATGTACAATAAAACTTAGACCCCACTGACTATATCTGTCCTGTCTCATCCCCACAGGAGAGAGTCCCAGCCATCACCCTGCAGGCGAGGAGAAGCCCTCTACACCAGGAGAACCTGAACAACACCAGATGATACGCAGAACAAGGCAGAAAAAGACCCACCCATGCCCAGATTGTGGGAGACACTGCCAAACATTATCTGCACTACAAATACACATGAGAACCCACACAGGAGAGAAGCCTTATACTTGCCTTGTGTGTGAGAAAACATTCACTATTAGACAAGCTTTGAAAACACACCAGCGAACACACACAGGAGAGAAGCCTTATACCTGCTCTGAGTGTGGGAAGGGCTTCACTCATCAATGTAGTTTGAGATACCACCACCAGAAGAAACATTCTGAACAGATTAAAACAGACCCGGATGACAAGCTTGGCTGCTGCTGTGGACAAGAGTTCTCCTCAAAGAAAGTTCTGGAGGTTCACTTGAAGACAGACACTGGAGACAAGCCATACTCCTGCTGTGTGTGTAAGAAGACCTTCACTCATAAAGCATTACTGAAAGTCCACCAGCGATCCCACACAGGAGAGAAGCCTTACTTTTGCTCTCTGTGCGAGAAGAGTTTTACTCAAAAAGGAAATCTGACAACACACGAGAAGTCGCACGCTGGAGAGAAGCATCCTTGCTCAGTCTGTGGAAAGAGCTTCACTCAGAAAGGCTATCTGAAGATTCATCAGCGGCTTCACTGTTCTGAAGGGGAGAAGAGTCCCTCTGCATCAAGAGAACTTGAACGCCGACAGAGGAGAGCTAAGGCGACTCACAGATGCCCAGACTGTGGGAAGGAGTTCCCTCAAACATATTACCTGGAGAGACACATGAGAACACACACAGGAGAGAGGCCTTACCAGTGCTCTGTGTGTGGGATGAGTTTCACGCAGAAAGGAAATTTAAAAACGCATCAGAAAGTGCACACAGGTGAGAACCCTTTATATTATCATTGATTAATAATTATTATTGATTAATCATGATTGATGACGACCGCCTACACTCCTAACAGCTTAACATTTAGCATGTTGCATGTAAAACATGAATGGAAGTGTTAGGACCCTGGTTTGCAAGCTACAAATAGTGTGTGGACTACAGAGGAAAAAAACTAAATGGCATTAAAACAAACAGGAAATAGGGCTTTAAATGGCATTAAAACAAACAGGAAATAGGGCTTTAAATGGCATTAAAACGAATAGGAAATAGGGCTTTAAATGGCATTAAAACAAATAGGAAATAGGGTGCCTGAAATAGCTCAAATTTGCTACTAATCACACAACAGATTGGCATTCAACTAAACTGACTTGATGTTCTCTCACATTGTTTCTTTCCCACAGGAGATTATCCCAGTTCCTGGTCCGCTGGTGAGGAGAGTCCCTCTACATCGGGAGAACCTGAACAACACCAGGAGAACCACACAGCCATCAAATCTCACAGCTGCCTAGTATGTGGCGAGGAATACTCAGACGTCCCAGAATTACACAACCACATGAGATCTCATTCAGGAGAAAAGCGTCTCATCTGCCCTGTGTGTGGCAAGACTTACCCCAGGGAATTTGACCTCAAAGTCCACCTCAGAACACACACAGGAGAAAAACCCCACGAGTGCACCGAATGCGGGAAGAGCTTCGTCCGTAAGCAAGGGCTCCATCAGCACCAGCGGACCCATGACGCCAAGCCCATCGGACCGACCCGCCAGTTAGGCAGACCTAAGCAGTCAGCCACCATGGACAGGCCAAAGCACTTAGCCAGGGCTCAGATGTCCAAGAAAGTACCCAAGGAGGAGAGTGATATGGAGATGCAGGACTGGCAGTACTGGGACAATTAACCACGACTTTGTCTTTTAGTAGGTAGAGTTCTTCTTCTTGCTGAAGCTGTGTCTGTGTGTGTTGTCGCCATCTCTGATCAGTGTAAGATAATCATGCTAACTCTCACTCATCTCATCAAGCAACATATTTTGATCACCAAAAAGGAAGCATTTTTTTTGTCCTTTTTTTTTGGTAAATGTTTATTTTCATTATTATTTAACTTCCTCGATGCTGTGATGGTGCCAATGAATCCACAGTGACTTGTAGCCCACTGGTGAAATGTTTCTCACTGATAATAACCATGTCATGACTAATAAATGAGCATTTGGAGAGAAACTGCTTTTCTCTGGTTATGACTCCTGTTGTCTTTCCCTCCAGCTCAGACAGTGGCAGTAATGTACAGGCAGGAGAGGACCTAAAGGAAACGTGGAAGTAGTAAAGTAGCTAGCTAGCTAAGCTAACATTAGCTTGCAACTAGCTAACATAACCTTTCTTTGAGCTGAACGCAACAGGGAAAGAACAACATTTTGTACTCGTAGCAAAGCCAGCAATGGTGGATTAACTCAAGCACAGCGTCCTTCTCAATATATTTTTGAGTTAATTTACAATGCATGAGGTGAGCTAGCGTCAGCTAGGTAGTTAACTAGTTGGCACCATAGAGATCCTATTAAATTACTAGAGGGGAAATGCCAAAAACCCTCAAAGTTCCATAGTGGTGCCAAAATGGCAGCCATCTTGGTCAGGGAGAAATCCAAACCAGTCTAATTGGAATGAATGGCAGTAGAGGCAGAGGTGATGCATTTCCTGTTTTACTGATGCAGGAAAAGAAAAGTAAAGCATGTAATGTATCAGAAATGGTTTAATAAATTAGTCAACCTAAAATATTGTCATATAATTATAAATACCTATTATACGGGTTTTATACAAATGTTCCGTATAAATAGCCTCTAAAATATATGTAAACAGACCATAAATGTCTCAGATTATTTTTATTGGAAAGCTGTGACTGCTATTATATCATACAATATTAGTACTTGTTGCATTTACAACTTGTCTAGTTAATTTAAACTATTTATGAAATAATTCCTGTAAAACTGCCTGGCTAGCTCTCACATCCAGAGGCGGCGCTCCTAGTGGCCGGGGACTTTAATGCAGGGAAACTTAAATCTGTTTTACCTCATTTCTACCAGCATGTTAAATGTGCAACCAGAGGGAAAAAAACTCTAGACCACCTTTACTCCACACACAGAGATGCGTACAAAGCTCTCCCTCGCCCTCCATTTGGTAAATCTGACCATAATTCTATCCTCCTGATTCATGCTTACAAGCAAAAACTAAAGCAGGAAGCACCAGTGACTCGGTCAATAAAAAAGTGGCCAGATGAAGCAGATGCTAAGCTACAGGACTGTTTTGCTAGCACAGACTGGGATATGTTCCGGGATTCTTCCGTTGGCATTAAGGAGTACACCTTCAGTCACTGGCTTCATCAATAAGTGCATCGATGACGTCATCCCCACAGTGACTGTACGTACATACCCCAACCAGAAGCCATGGATTACAGGCAACATCCGCACTGAGCTAAAGGGTAGAGCTGCCGCTTTCAAGGAGCGGGACTCTAACCTGGAAGCTTATAAGAAATCCCGCTATGCCCTCCGACGAACCATCAATCATGCAAAGCATCAATACAGGACTAATATCGAATCGTACTACACCAGCTCCAACGCTCGTCGGATGTGGCAGGGCTTGCAAACTATTACAGACTACAAAGGGAAGCACATCCGTGAGATGCCCAGTGACACGAGTCTACCAGACGAGCTAAATTACTTCTATGCTCGCTTCGAGGCAAGTAACACTGAAACATGCATGAGAGCATCAGCTGTTCCGGACGACTGTGTGATCACACTCTCCGTAGCCGATGTGAGTAAGACCTTTAAACAGGTCAACACAAGGCTGCAGGGCCAGACGGATTACCAGGACGTGTACTCCGAGCATGTGCTGACCAACTGGCAAGTGACTTCACTGATATTTTCAACCTCTCCCTGTCTGAGTCTGTAATACCAACATAGTCCCTGCTCTGCCTCCGACCGCAAGGCACTACAGAGGGTACTGCGTACGGCCCAGTACATCACTGGGGCCAAGCTTCCTGGCATCCAGGACCTCTATACCAGGCGGTGTCAGAGGAAGGCCCTAAAAATGGTCAAAGACTCCAGCCACCCTAGTCATAGACTGTTCTCTCTGCTACAGCACGGCAAGCGGTACCGGAGCGCCAAGTCTAGGTCCACGAGGCTTCTAAAGAGCTTCTACCCCCAAGCCATAAGACTCCTGAACATGTAATCAAATGGCTACCCAGACTATTTGCATTGCCCCCCCCCCCCTCCATTACGTTTATTATCTATGCATAGTCACTTTAATAACTCTACATACATCTACAGTGGGGAAAAAAAGTATTTAGTCAGCCACAAATTGTGCAAGTTCTCCCACTTAAAAAGATGAGAGAGGCCTGTAATTTTCATCATAGGTACACGTCAACTATGACAGACAAACTGAGAATTTTTTTTTCCAGAAAATCACATTGTAGGATTTTTTATGAATTTATTTGCAAATTATGGTGGAAAATAATTATTTGGTCACCTACAAACAAGCAAGATTTCTGGCTCTCACAGACCTGTAACTTCTTCTTTAAGAGGCTCCTCTGTCCTCCACTCGTTACCTGTATTAATGGCACCTGTTTGAACTTGTTATCAGTATAAAAGACACCTGTCCACAACCTCAAACAGTCACACTCCAAACTCCACTATGGCCAAGACCAAAGAGCTGTCAAAGGACACCAGAAACAAAATTGTAGACCTGCACCAGGCTGGGAAGACTGAATCTGCAACAGGTAAGCAGCTTGGTTTGAAGAAATCAACTGTGGGAGCAATTATTAGGAAATGGAAGACATACAAGACCACTAAATAATCTCCCTCGATCTGGGGCTCCACGCAAGATCTCACCCGTGGGGTCAAAATGATCACAAGAACGGTGAGCAAAAATCCCAGAACCACACGGGGGGACCTAGTGAATGACCTGCAGAGAGCTGGGACCAAAGTTACAAAGCCTACCATCAGTAACACACTACACCGCCAGGGACTCAAATCCTGCAGTGCCAGACGTGTCCCCCTGCTTAAGCCAGTACATGTCCAGGCCCGTCTGAAGTTTGCTAGAGTGCATTTGGAGAATGTCATATGGTCAGATGAAACCAAAATATAACTTTTTGGTAAAAACTCAACTCGTCGTGTTTGGAGGACAAAGAATGCTGAGTTGCATCCAAAGAACACCATACCTACTGTGAAGCATGGGGGTGGAAACATCATGCTTTGGGGCTGTTTTTCTGCAAAGGGACCAGGACGACTGATCCGTGTAAAGGAAAGAATGAATGGGGCCATGTATCGTGAGATTTTGAGTGAAAACCTCCTTCCATCAGCAAGGGCATTGAAGATGAAACGTGGCTGGGTCTTTCAGCATGACAATGATCCCAAACACACCGCCCGGGCAATGAAGGAGTGGCTTCGTAAGAAGCATTTCAAGGTCCTGGAGTGGCCTAGCCAGTCTCCAGATCTCAACCCCATAGAAAATCTTTGGAGGGAATTGAAAGTCCGTGTTGCCCAGCGACAGCCCCAAAACATCACTGCTCTAGAGGAGATCTGCATGGAGGAATGGGCCAAAATACCAGCAACAGTGTGTGAAAACCTTGTGAAGACTTACAGAAAACGTTTGACCTGTGTCATTGCCAACAAAGGGTATATAACAAAGTATTGAGAAACTTTTGTTATTGACCAAATACTTATTTTTCACCATAATTTGCAAATAAATTCATTAAAAATCCTACAATGTGATTTTCTGGATTTTCTTTTCTCATTTTGTCCGTCATAGTTGACGTGTACCTATGATGAAAATTACAGGCCTCTCTCATCTTTTTAAGTGGGAGAACTTGCACAATTGGTGGCTGACTAAATACTTTTTTCCCCCACTGTACATATTACCTCAATTACCTCGACTAACCGGTGCCCCCTGTATATAGCCTCCCTACTGTTATTTTACTGCTGCTCTTTAATTATTTGTTACTTTTATTTCATATTATTTTATATTGTATTTTTTTGTGAATTTTTGGGGTATTCTTTCTTAAAACTGCATTGTTGGTTAAGGGCTTGTAAGTAAGCATTTCACTGTAAGGTCTACACCTGTTGTATTCGGCACATGTGAAAAATAAAATGTGATTTGATTTGAGATCCTATTTAATTAGATTAGGTGAGATTCTACATGTTATTCTGGGTGTAAGAACTTGTGACGGAAACCATGACTGCTAGACTGTAAGTCAGGGTTGGGGTCAATTTGAATTGAAGGCAGTCAATTCAGGAAGTGATTTGAATGTAAAATTGAAAAACTGAAAAAAATATATATGATACCTTTCAGTTTATTGAGAAGTCATTGGAAATAGATGCCTTGTCTTTTTATTTATTTTGGAATGTCAGTTTACTTCCTGAATTGATTGACTTAAATTCCAATTGACCCCAACCCAGGTGGAAGTAAGTGGTTTGAGTGACTGAAAGTTTATCAGACTTAGTTTATCACAGCTCACCATTAGCGACGTTGCATCATGTAACACTTCACATCAAAGAAACACACTGGCAGCGTTCCCATTCTCTACCCTCTTTCACGCCCCCCTCGTGCATTTAAAGCATGGCTGGAGGGAGTTTCCATCATATTACTTCCACCAATCCATTCCTTTAAATACATTAGGGGGGAGTGTGCAAGTGCACAAGGGTAGAGAATCCGAATGTAACCACTGACCTTTTGACTGATTACTCGTAAACTCACACTGAGTCTTTCTTTCCTGCAGAAGAGCCTCTTGGTTTGTACCCTGTTGAGGAGAACCCCTCTACAATAAGAGCACCCGCACAACACCAGGAGAAAGCAAAAGAAATCTCACCACTGTTCAACGTGTGGAAAAGAACTGCCAAGCCCATATACACTAAGGTTACAGAAGGAAACACACACAGGAGAGAAGCCTCACTGTTGCTCTGTGTGTGGGAGGGGATTCGCCCAGAAAGGAAATCTGAAAACACACACAAAGGTGAGAAGAAGCCTTAGCCCAACGCCGGACAATGGAAAGACAGTTTTATGTAAAAAATAATATAAAAACTTCATCTCACGCTGCCTTAAATTATTCTGAGCCAGACTATGAAAATACATTTGTCAGTTTGATGTAAAAAAAAAAAAAAAAAACTTCATCTCAGCTTCAACCTCTTCCATGCAGGATTGAATCCCAGGTTGGGGTCTGCTGGTGAGGAGAGTCCCTCTACATCAGGAGAACCTGAACAACACCAGGAGAACCACACAGCTAGGAGGACTCACCTACCAGCTCCACGGATAGACATGAGAACTCATCAAGGAGAGAACCAGTCTCACCAATGCTCTGTTTGTGGGAAGCAATTCACTGAGAAAGGACAATTAGAAGACCAGTAGTTAGTGCATATTAAAGAGAAGCCTTACCTCTGGCCTGACTGTGGGAAGAGATTTGTCAGTGGAAGCAACATTTGAATTCACCAGCGAACGCACACTGGAGAAATGCCTTACCACTGCTCTGTGTGAGAATAGTTTCTTTACAGCATCGGGGCTTAGAAGTCAGGAGAGAACTCACACTGGAGAAAGACCCTACAGCTGCCCTGTGTGTGGAAAGAGTTTCAAGCAACAAAATCACGTAACAAAACATGTTAGAAGTGATGTTAGTAATGTTACAGTTGATTATGAGCACCAAGCTATGCATAAATGGTTTACTACCTTTCATATAAACAATACATCTGTGAATGTCTGAAGGACAACACTTTTTTTTTAAATAAATGACTACCGGTAGAAGCCATCTTCTTCAGACAGGTTATTTTCTCCTCCACTTGTTTGTCTGTCTGTTACGTGTTTTGTTCCTGATATATTTTGTAACAACAAAACTAGGGCCCTTCTGCACAAAGCTTCTGTTGGTCATAACTAATTAGTCAAACAACACATTCTTTACTTGACACCATTTTAATTGTCTGTATATTATTTCACTTAATTGATGTTATTTATGGTGCCAAGAAATCCACAGTGACTTACAGACCACTAGTGAAATATTACTCACTGATCATAAGCATGTCATGATGGAATAAATTAGCATTGGGGATGAACATCTTATCGGTTTATTACTCTTATCTATAAAACATGTGATTTAAGAAACAGTGTCAGTAGGCTACTTTGTATACTGATATATTGTTACAGGCTTTGGACTTTGTCTTTCCCCTCCAGCCCAGATGGTGACAGTACATGTGCATCAAAGCTGGGACCAAGAGACTGAAAAACAGCTTCTATCTCCAGGCCATCAGGTTGTTAATTAGTCACCACTAGCCAGCCTCTGCCCAGCACCCTGCCTGGTACTCTACCCTGCATCGTACAGACTGCTGCCCAGCACCCTGCCTGGTACTCTACCCTGGATCGTACAGACTGGCCCTGCCTGGTACTCTACCCTGCATCGTACAGACTGCTGCCCAGCACCCTGCCTGGTACTCTACCCTGCATCGTACAGACTGCTGCCCAGTACCCTGCCTGGTACTCTACCCTGCATCGTACAGACTGCTGCCCAGCACCCTGCCTGGTACTCTACCCTGCATCGTACAGACTGCTGCCCAGCACCCTGCCTGGTACTCTACCCTGCATCGTACAGACTGCTGCCCAGTACCCTGCCTGGTACTCTACCCTGCATCGTACAGACTGCTGCCCAGTACCCTGCCTGGTACTCTACCCTGCATCGTACAGACTGCTGCCTTCGCTGGTCACTTTAATAATGTTTATATACTGTATTCTAGCCAAGGCTCATCCTATATAACTAATGCTATACACACCTTTTCTTTTAATATACTGTCTATACACACCATTACATATATACATTGACATTCCAGCCCCGGACATTGCTCGTTCTGATATTTCTTAATTTCTTTATTTTTTACAAAATGTGTGTTTTGTATTGTTTGATATTACTGCACTGTTCGAGGTAGAAACATAAGCATTTCGCTGCACCTGCGATAACATCTGCAAAGTATGTGCACTTGAACAATACAATTTGATTTGATTTTGATTTGATTTACTAATGCACACCAAGAAGACGACGTAAACCAAACCCGGAAGTAGTAATGCAGCTAGCTGATGTTAACGAACAAGTTTATTTATCTCACTTCAAAGCATTGTAGCTAGTTACATACAGCTAATATCACCAGATAACATTTATGATACGGCTATGGTAAGTATTATTCACTGACTGGACTAGCTAACGTATGGAACTATGAAACGCGGGGTTAACGCCTCTGCCAGTTTAGGAACTAACTTACAGTAGCCCAGTTGTAGCTGCGCGCTATCGCTAGCTAACATTTCTCCCTCACAGCACAGCAAGAGACTGGAATAGCTCTGGCACAACAACGTCTTCCTCGAGATATTTGAAGTCCATTCACAATGCATGAGGTGAGAAGACAACCTCTAACTTATTAGTTTGCTAACGTTAACTAGCTAGCTAAATTAGCTAACTAACGCGTTAGCTATGCAACTTCACTTGTCAGAGTTGAATAAGTCGATAAGTTGTCAGGACAGTTAGTTAGCTAGCTAGCTAGTTATCTCAAAATAATAACTTATCAACCCTAACTAGGCTAGTTGTTAGGACCGTAACAAAGCTTAATATTCATTATCGATACAATTTGTGATGTGCTCTCACCTTGGCTTTTTATAGTTTGACGAACATCAACAGTCAAAATGGCTGGGTTCTGACTGTAACCATGGTGACCAGCAACACCAGAGCAGCAAGCGACTGCAGGGTCCCGAGATGGTCCAAAGATTTAACATTGTATTCAAAGAGGAGCCTGAAGATGATCATGAACCTTGGGGTCAGATTAATACTGGTGAGTGCAATACCTTTCAATAGTTGTCCCATGTAGCAAAGACCAGATGGCAAACTATTCCCTTTACTATTCCCACTACATTGATGCTATAATAGGGAACAGAGTGCTATTTGGGACGCATATACCATCTCTGTGGAAACTGCTTTTGTATCACCAAGAGCATTAAGAAGGCTTTATTAGTTCATGCTGATAGTCCAATAAGATCCCACTTGAGAAAAAGCTGCCCCTTGTCCTCTGATAGGTCAGGTGGAAACATCACCATGTTGCTTAAACCTATCAGGTCTCGACAAGTACATAGGGTGTGGAATTGGGCCTCTAATGATGTTCCCAATTGAGCTAGACTGACCGGACTCTTCCTATATCCCCACAGGAGAGAGTTGCAGCCATCACTCTGACAGTGAGGCGGAAAGTTCTACCTCAGGAGAACCTGAACAACAGGACCAGTCCGAACACAAATCCAAGAAGACGCACAGCTGCAGAGAGTGTGGAGAAGAGTTCCCTACCTCGTATAAACTACACAGACACCAACAGATCCGCCTAGGGGTGAAGCCTTACCGACGTTCTGCATCTAGGAAGAACTTCACCCACAAAGAGAACCTGAAGGTGTACCGGCTAGTCCGCACAGGAGGAGAGAAGCCTTACTCCTGCCCTGTCTGTGGCAAGGGCTTTACTCAGCAGGGAAATATGACTGCCCACCAGAACACACACACCGTAGAGAGAGAGAGTGACAACACCGAGGAGGAAGAAGAGGAAGTTGGTGGATTGATACATTCTGAAGGAGCGGTAGGTCATTGGGATCCTCGTCAGCTCGGTAAGTAGCGGTGAAAGGATGCCTTTAAAAACATACAAAATAGGCCCCAAATGGCACCCTATCCCCTACACAGTGCACTACTTTTGACTGGGGCCCATAGGGGTAGTGCACTATAAAGGAAATAGGGATTCAGTTGGGATACACTCAACCTACACTACTCTAGTTGTTGACCTATTTGCTCTATTAGTACATCCATGTTACTTTCCCACACAGGAATGAGTCCTGCCTCCAGCCACGGCAGTGAGGAGACTACCTCTACATCAGAAGGACCTGAGCAACACCGGGAGAATCATCAGACAGCCAGGACGTCTCACCAGGAGAATCATCAGACAGCCGCGACGTCTCACCAGGAGAATCATCAGACAGCCAGGACGTCTCACCAGGAGAATCATCAGACAGCCGCAACGTCTCACCAGGAGAATCATCAGACAGCCAGGACGTCTCACCAGGAGAATCATCAGACAGCCGCGACGTCTCACCGATGCTTTGACTGTGGACAGGAGTTCCCTGGTGCCTATGACCTCATGCTACACCAGAGGACCCACTATATAAGGAACAGGGTGCCATTTGGGAAGCATACCATGACTGCACACCAGCAAACATACACTGTAAAGAGAGAGCGTGGCGACACTGAGGAGGAGAAAGAGGAAGAGGAGGAGAAAAGGGAGGAAGAAGAGGAAGTTGGTGGTTTGATTAAATGTGAAGAAGTACCTACTTGGGATCCTCCTCAACTCGGTAAGTGGCTAGGAAATGATGCTATTAAAGAACATGAAGATTTAGTCCTAAATGGGACCCTATCCCCTATACAGTGCACTACTTTTGACCAGAGCCCATAGGGAAAAGGGTGCCATTTGGGACACACTCAACTATACTACCATAGTTCTGGACCTAAAGGAAACACCTAAATAAAGTGTCTTTAATAGGGTGTTGGGCCACCACAAGCCGTCGGAACAGCTTCACTGCACCTTGGCATATATTCTACAATAATAATAATAGTAATATATAATATGCCATTTAGCAGACGCTTTTATCCAAAGCGACTTACAGTCATGCGTGCATACATTTTTTTTGTGTATGGGTGGTCCCGGGGATCGAACCACAAGCCGTCGGAACAGCTTCACTGCACCTTGGCATAGATTCTACAAGTGTCTGGAACTCTATTGAAGGGATGCGACACCATTCTTCCTTGATAAATTCCATCATTTGGTGTTTTGTTGATGGTGGTGGAAAACGCTGGCTCTGGCACCGCTCCAGAATCTCCCATAAGTGTTCCACAGGGTTGAGATCTGGTGACTGAGACGGCCATGGTATATGGTTTACATCGTTTTCATGCTCATCAAACCATTCAGAGACCACTGGTGTCTGTGGATGGGGGCGTTGTCATCCTATGGGGGCGTTGCCATCCTATGGGGGCGTTGCCATCCTATGGGGCGTTGCCATCCTATGGGGGCTTTGCCATCCTATGGGGGCTTTGCCATCCTATGGAGCGTTGCCATACTATGGGGCGTTGCCATCCTATGGGGGCGTTGCCATCCTATGGGGGCGTTGCCATCCTATGGGGCGTTGCCATCCTATGGGGCGTTGCCATCCTATGGGGGCGTTGCCATCCTGGAAGAGACTACACCCGTCAGGATAGAAATGATTCCCCGTAGGTTGAAGGTCATCACTCAGAATGGCTGTGTATTTATTGGCGTTTACCTTGGTCTCTAAGGGGTTGAGTGGACCTAAACCATGTCAGGAAAATGCACCCCACACCATAACAGAGCCGCCAGAACCCTTCACCGTGGGAAACTTTGTATCCCTCATTTACTCAAGTGCTTCCTTTATTTTGGCAGTTACCTGTATATTATTTTCCCCCCACAGGAATGAGTCCTGCCTCCTGCCACGGCAGTGAGGAGACTACCTCTACATCGGGAGAACCTGAACAACATCAGCAGAACCCCAACACAGCCACCACGTCTCACCGCTGCCTTGGCTGTGGACAGGAGTCCCCCTCTGCCTATGACCTGATGCTACACCAGAGGACACACAGAGAGAGAGACGTCTACGAGTCTGTCTGTGGAGAGCTGTGCTACCAGAAAGACTTACTCAAAACACATCCGAAAGTTGACGCAGGTGAAAAGCCACAGATATCCTTTTAAAAAAGATTACATCAGAATCTTGTGTGTGAGCAGCCATGTTGGAAACCATGACTGCAAGAGTGTAGCGTAAGTGGTTTGAGTGACTTGAGAATATGGTTTATCACACTAAGTTTACCACAGCTCAACGTTAGTGATGTTACAATGTAAAACTCAACCACATTGCTGATGTTGCATTGCATCAACCAATGGTTGCGTGCCGTGTCATCGACTGCACAGTCGGGTGTCAGATTGCCATATCATATGATGTGGTTTGATGATAATATTTATGTTAAACACCTATCCATGTGTCGTCAGATCTGCCATGCAGTCAGCGTGGAATGTGACCAGTGATAACTCACTCTTTTTATTTTTTACACATTGGCCTTTCACTAGTAAACTGACACGGCGGCCGTGTCCGAATACCCATGCTAGCGTACTAAATAGTATGCGAAAAATAAAGTGTTATAGTATGTGACATTTCTAAAATAGTACTCCAAATGCGTCACCTAATACGCGTGAATTCTACTAGAACAAACGGCCGAAATGAGTATGCAGTTTTAAGTATGTAGTACGCTAGTATGGGTATTCGGACATGGCCACTGTCTTTCTTTCCTGCATCAGGAATAGCTGTACAACACCAGAAGAATCCCAAAGCTAAGAAGTCTCACGGCTGTGTAGTGTGTGGGAAAGAACTATCTGACGCCATGAAGATGAAGAGGCACATGAGAACACACACAGGAGAGAAACCTCACTGTTGCTCTGTGTGCGGCAGGGGATTCACACAGAAAGGACATCTGAAAACACACATGAAAACACACAGAGGTGAGAAGAAGTCTTAAATTAGTGTCCCAGACTATGGAAAGATTTTTCAGCTGGAGTTTATTGTGAAAAAATATACTTCAGACATAAGACGTTTTAAATGTTCACTGTTTTATCAGATTGTTAAATGTTGAGTAGTTCTGAAAAGAGAATGTATGTCCTAGTAACGTTTGACTGCATTTCCCTGGGACTTTCTGACTTCTTCATGAAGCACATGCTGGTTTCACTGACTTCACATTATCTCACGCTGTGTCTTCAATGCAGGATTGAACCCCAAATTGTGGTCCGCTGGAGAGGAGAGTCCCTCTACATCAGGAGAACCCGAACAACACCAGGAGAACCACACAGCTAAGACATTTCATAACTGCATAGAATGTGGGGAGGTGTGCCAAACTCTACCAGCACTAAAGAAACACTTGAAAACTCACACCAGAAAGAAGCCTTCTTACCAATGCTCCCTTTGCGGGGCGGAATTCACTGAGAAAGGGCTAATCCAAGACCACCAGTTAAAGCATGTCAGAGAGAAGCCTTACTCCTGCCCTGACTGTGGGAAGTGTTTCGTCAATGAAAGCTACATCAAAATTCACCAGCGAACACACACTGGAGAGAGACCCTACAGCTGCCCTGTGTGTGGAAAGAGCTTCATGAAAAATTTCGACTTAAAAAGTCATTTACTGACACACACTGGAGAGAAGCCATACCTTTGCTCCATCTGTGGGAAGACGTACAGTAGAGAAGGAACTTTCAAAATCCACCAGAGAGTTCACACAGGAGAGAAACCATACCTGTGCACTGAATGTGGGAAGCGCTTCAGCTGTAGAGCAAACCTTCATTCACACAGGAAAAGACATGCTGGCAAACCCATAGGACCTAAACGGCGGTTAGGCAGACCTAAGCAACTGCCAAACTGACAATGGGACTGGACAAATTAACCTATGTAGTGTCTCTCCTGATCAACAACAACAAAAAAATAGTTATGTTAGTCTTGATTATGCATTTCCCATAAACGGACATAAACAATAGAATATAAAAAGAATGCATCTGTGGACGTCTGAAGGACTGAAATATGTACCACAGGACCTAAACGGCAGTTAGGCAGACCCAAGCAACTGAGAAGGGGACAGTACTGGTCAAATTAACTTACACAGTGAGTTAGACATCATATGTAAGACATCACTGCACAGCTGAAACATATACAGTACCAGTCAAAAGTTTAATGGAATCATGTAGCAACCAAAACAGTGTTAAACAAATCAAAATATATTTTATATTTGAGATTTTTCAAATAGCCACCCTTTGCTTTGATGACAGCTTTGCACACTCTTGGCAATTCTCTCAACCAGCTTCATGAGGTTGTCACCTGGAATGCATTTCAATTAACAGGTGTGCATTTTCTTAAAAGTTAATTTGTGGAATTTCTTTCTTTAACACTTTTTTGGTTGCTACATGATTCCATATGTGTTATTTCATAGTTTTGATGTCTTCACTATTATTCTACAATGTAGAAAATAGTACAAATAAAGAAAAACCCTGGATGAGTAGCTATGTCCAAACTTTTGACTGGTTCTGTATGTCCCATGGAAATCAAGAGAGGGTGGTCTACAGAGAGACGTGGGATGGGCTGAGAGTAGCTGAGGGGTGGGATTACAAATCCATGATCTGTAATGGTTAGGACTGAAAACACCATATGTCATGTATACAGGACATGTTTTAGAGTGGTGTTGTGGAGAGCAGTGGCTAGCCAGCATCAACAAAGCCGGAGCAAAGAAGAAGGACATGAGGGGACAGTGAGGTGCGTTGCTGAGGCTGCGGACCTGACTGTCTCTCCGACTCTGACTGACCGGCTCCCTCCAAGACCATCAATGGCTCTCAATACCATCTGATCTGTTTCAACTCCCAGATTACAATCTATCCTTCAGCTCCCATCCTTGCAGATTTGTATGTTTTTTTTTGTTCAAACTTGTACGTGCTGTGTGCTGCAATTGAGTTTTTAGCTGCCAGGTACGGCCTCCATGTAGTAATAATAATAGAGTGATGAGGAGGAGCGGCAGAAGTCAAAGCATTCACGCTTCTAGCGCTTCGCCCAGCTGTTGTCAAGGAAGTTGTCAAGGAAGTGAGTTTGTGTTTATACAGGACCTCCCGCCCCCTACCTACCATCAACCAATCTTGTCAATGTGGAGCTATACGGAGCCCTCCGCATTGTTACAACATTTGGGAGGCACACAGCGATGAGGAGCGGAGCTCGATCTCGCCTCCGGAGGCTCTGCAATTGCGTCACTCCCTCCATATGGAGTCTCCGGACAGCACTGCCGGATCAAGCATAAATCAGTTATTAGTGTTCAAAAGTAATTTAGCCATTCATAGTCATGACGGGTTCGAGCTACAGTACCTTCAGAAAGTATTCTCACACCTTTACTTTTTCCACATTTTGTTGTGTTACAGCATGAATTTTTTATTGATTAAATTGATATTGTCTGTCACTGGCCTACACACAATACCCCATAATGTCAAAGTGGAATTATGTTTTTAGACATTTTTACAAATTAATTAAAAATGAAAAGCTTAAAAGTCTTGAGTCAATAAGTATTCAACCCCTTTGTTATAGCAAGCCTAAATAAGTAAAGGAGTAAAAATGTGCTTAACAAGTCACATAAATTGCATGGACTTACTCTGTGTGCAATAATAGTGTTTAACATAATTTTTGAATGACTACCTCATCTCTGTCCCCACACATACAATTATCTTTAAGGTCCTTCAATCAAGCAGTGAATTTCAAACACAGATTGAACCACAAAGACCAGGTAGGTTTTCCAATGCCTTGTAAAGAAGGGCACCTATTGGTAGATGAGTAAAAAATAAAATAAAAAAGCAGACATTGAATATCCCTTTGAGCATGGGGAAGTTATTCATTACACATGCATAAATGGTTTACTACATTTCCCATGATCCATTAAAGGACATAAACAATGGAATATAAAGGAATGCATCTGTAAAAGCCCAAACAAATAACTACTGACGCTGTAAATTAGAGTGAGCTAAATAGAACGCTGCGATGCACCTGACTTCATATGTACAGTGCATTCGGAAAGTATTCAGACCCCTTGACTTTTTCCACTTTTTGTTACGTTACAGCCTTATTCTGAAATGGATTATATATATTTTTTAATCCTCAATCTACACACAATACCCCATAACGACAAAGCTAAAACAGGTTTTTAGATTTGTTTGCATATTTATTACAAATAAAAAATGAAATACCTTATTTACATAAGTATTCAGACCCTTTGCTATGAGACTCGAAATTGAGCTCAGATTTACATTTACATTTACATTTTAGTCATTTAGCAGACGCTCTTATCCAGAGCGACTTACAGTTAGTGAATACATATATTTTTTTATACTGGCCCCCCGTGGGAACAGATGCATCCTGTTTTCATTTATCATCCTTGAGATGTTTCTACAACTTGATTGGAGTCCACCTGTGGTAAATTCAATTGATTGGACATGATTTGGAAAGGCACACACCTGTCTATATAAGGTCCCACAGTTGACAGTGCATGTCAGAGCAAAAACCAAGCCATGAGGTCGAAGGAATTGTCCTTAGAACTGCGAGACAGGATTGTGTCGAGGCACAGATCTGGGAAAGGGTACCAAAACATGTCTGCAGCATTGAAGGTCCCCAAGAACACAGTGGCCTCCATCATTCTTTAATGGAAGAAGTTTGGAACCACCAAGACTCTTCCTAGAGCTGGCCGCCCGGCCAATCTGAGCAATCGGAGGAGAAGGGCCTTGGTCAGGGAGGTGACCAAGAACTTGATGGTCACTCTGACAGAGCTCCAGAGTTCCTCTGTGGAGATGGGAGAACCTTCCAGAAGGACAACCATCTCTGCAGCACTCCACCAATCAGGCCTTTATGGTAGAGTGGCCAGACGGAAGCCACTCCTCAGTAAAAGGCACATGAAATCCCGCTTGGAGTTTGCCAAAAGGCACCTAAAGACTCTCAGACCATGAGAAACAAGATTCTCTGGTCTGATGAAACCAAGATTGAACTCTTTGGCCTGAATGCCAAGCGTCATGTCTGGAGGAAACCTGGCACCATTCCTACGGTGAAGCATGGTGGTGGCAGCATCATGCTGTGGGGATGTTTTTCAGCAGCAGGGACTGGGAGACTAGTCAGGATTGAGGGAAAGATGAACGGAGCAAAGTACAGAGAGATCCTTGATGAAAACCTGCTCCAGAGTGCTCAGGACCTCAGACTGGGGTGAAGGTTCACCTTCCAACAGGACAACAACCCTAAGCACACAGCCAAGACAACGCAGGAGTGGCTTCGGGACAAGTCTCTGAATGTCCATGAGTGGCCCAGCCAGAGCCAGGACTTGAACCCGATCGAACATCTCTGGAGACCTTTTAATATTTTTATTTTATCCATTTTAGAATCAGGCTGTAAAGGTACAACATTTGGAAAAGGGAGGTCTGAATACTTTCCGAATGCACTGTATCTGTCCCTACCAAATGAATCATGACTACCTGACTCTTTTTATGTATCTGTCCCTACCAAATGAATCATGACTACCTGACTCTTCATATGTATCTGTCCCTACCAAATGAATCATGACTACCTGACTCTTCACATGTATCTGTCCCTACTAAATGAATCATGACTACCTGACTCTTCACATGTATCTGTCCCTACCAAATGAATCATAACTCCCTGACTCTTCACATGTATCTGTCCCTACCAAATGAATCATGACTACCTGACTCTTCATATGTATCTGTCCCTACCAAATGAATCATGACTACCTGACTCTTCACATGTATCTGTCCCTACCAAATGAATCATGACTACATGACTCTTCACATGTATCTGTCCCTACCAAATGAATCATGACTACCTGACTCTTCATATGTATCTGTCCCTACCAAATGAATCATGACTACATGACTCTTCACATGTATCTGTCCCTACCAAATGAATCATGACTACCTGACTCTTTATATGTATCTGTCACATTTTGTTATGTTTTATTCTAACCAAATAAATAATGACTACCAGTAGAAGTCATCTTCTTCAGACATGTTCTTTTCTCCACTTGTTTGTCTGTCTGTTACGTGTTTTGTTCCTGATATATTTTGTAAGAACAAAACTAGGGCCCTTCTGCACAAAGCTTCTGTTGGTCATAACTAATTAGTCAAACAACACATTCTTTACTTGACACCATTTTTTAATTGTCTGTATATTATTTCACTTAATTGATGTTACTTATGGTGCCAAGAAATCCACAGTGACTCACAGACCACTAGTGAAATATTACTCACTGATCATAAGCATGTCATGATGAAATAAATTAGCATTGGGGATGAACATCTTATCGGTTTATTCCTCTTGTCTATAAAACATGTGATTTAAGAAACAGTGTCAGTAGGCTACTTTGTATCCTGATATATTGTCTTTTGTTCATAATGAATGACTTCAACAACATTATTCACCATTTTATTAACTCCAGTTGAGGTTCGACTATAAATGTAAACCACCCTTTAAAATGGACAACATATCTTTAGATCCACTTTATAAATCCAGTCCATTATTACTACTTAGTCTTCTACTAAACTCCCCCCTTTTCAGGACACTGTCTTTCAAAGATAATTCGTAAAAAATCCAAATAACTTCACAGATCTTCATTGTGAAGGGTTTAAACACTGTTTCCCCATGCTTGTTCAATGAACCATAAACAATTAATGAACATGCACCTGTGGAACGGTCATTTAAGACACTGACAGCTTACAGACGGTATGCAATTAAGGTCACAGTTATGAATACTTAGGACACTAAAGAGGCCTTTCTACTGACTCTGAAAAACACCAAAAGAAAGATGCCTAGGGTCCCTGCTCATCTGCGTGAACGTGCCTTAGGCATGCTGCAAGGAGGTATGAGGACTGCAGATGTGGCCAGGGCAATAAATTGCAATGTCCATACTGTGAGACGCCTAAGACAGCGCTACAGGGAGACAGGACGGACAGCTGATCATCCTCGCAGTGGCAGACCACGTGTAACAACACCTGCACAGGATCGGTACATCCGAACATCACACCTGCGGGACAGGTACAGGATGGCAACAACAACTGCCCGAGTTACACCAGGAACGCACAATCCCTCCATCAGTGCTCAGACTGTCCGCAATAGGCTGAGAGAGGCTGGACTGAGGGCTTGTAGGCCTGTTGTAAGGCAGGTCCTCACCAGACATCACCGGCAACAACGTCGCATATGGGCACAAACCCACTGTCGCTGGACCAGACAGGACTGGCAAAAAGTGCTCTTCACTGATGAGTCGCGGTTTTGTCTCACCAGGGGTGATGGTTAGATTCACGTTTATCGTCGAAGGAATGAGCGTTACACCGAGGCCTGTACTCTGGAGCGGGATCGATTTGGAGGTGGAGATTCCGTCATGGTCTGGGGCGGTGTGTCACAGCATCATCGGACTGAGTTTGTTGTCATTGCAGGCAATCTCAACGCTGTGCGTTACAGGGAAGACATCCTCCTCCCTCATGTGGTACCCTTCCTGCAGGCTCATCCTGACATGACCTTCCAGCATGACAATGCCACCAGCCATACTGCTCGTTCTGTGCGTGATTTCCTGCAAGACTTGAATGTCAGTGTTCTGCCATGGCCAGCGAAGAGCCCGGATCTCAATCCCATTGAGCACGTCTGGGACCTGTTGGAATGGAGGGTGAAGGCTAGGGCCATTCCCCCAGAAATGTCCAGGAACTTGCTGGTGCCTTGGTGGAAGAGTGGTGTAACATCTCACAGCAAGAACTGGCTAATCTGGTGCAGTCCATGAGGAGGAGATGCACTGCAGTACTTAATGCAGCTGGTGGCCACACCAGATACTGACTGTTACTTTTGATTTTGACCCCCCCCTCCCCCCTTTGTTCAGGGACACATTTTTCAATTTCTGTTAGTCACATGTCTGTGGAACTTGTTCAGTTTATGTCTCAGTTGTTGAATCTTTTGTTCATACAAATATTTACACATGTTAAGTTTGCTGGAAATAAACGCAGTTGACAGTGAGAGGACATTTATTTTTGTTGTTGAGTTTATGTTATTGATGACTTGACTCTTATTGTTAATATGTACTGCAGTGTTGAGGGAGATGGAGCATTCACCTCACTGCATCTTTTATACCCGCTGTAAACTGGGTTTGTGACATATACAATTTGATTTGATTTAATTATCAACTGTTATTACAAAAACTCCTAGGCTAGAATGTGAGCAGAGTATAATAATTGATGTTTGAGACAGACAAAGTGCAATACCTTTCCAGGTTATATATACAGGAAACAACACCATGGAATTCTACCCACATGAGTCATTTAGAATGTTTGCTGACAAGCCTTTCAAAACCAGAAATCAGGACACACCTGATCCAATACTTTGTCCAATGGTCCAGTGAGAGGAAGTCAGTTGTATCGAGTTCTACTTCATAGGCTGTGTCCCGATTCGCCACCCTTCTCCCGAAGTGTGCACTTTGCACTCTGGGAGAATCTCAATTGCATTTCCTTTTTTTTTTTTTTCAGTTGTAGAGTTCTATTTCCATCTGTTTGTCTTTTTCACCGTCAGTCAATCTGGTCCCAAATCCCTCCCTAGATCTGTGAACATGGAAAGGTGAGGGCCAAGGGGGCGTGGTAGATAGTGGGTTTGGATGGGGGGAATCTAGGGTTCTTTTCCAGGGTTCTGTTCCAGGGTTCTGTTCCAATACTTTAGAGATGCAAAGTAGAGCTGGGCGATATGGTCACAAAACTCCATATCCAGATAAATGACCCTGAATTGATGTGATAATGATATACACTGTCTTCCCTCCTCATCTGTCTCCCCTCCTCATCTGTCTTCCCTCCTCATCTGTCTCCCCTCCTCATCTGTCTCCCCTCCTCATCTGTCTCCCCTCCTCATCTGTCTTCCCTCCTCATCTGTCTTCCCTCCTCATCAGTCTCCCCTCCTCATCTCTCTTCCCTCCTCATCAGTCTCCCCTCCTCATCTCTCTTCCCTCCTCATCTGTCTCCCCTCCTCATCTGTCTCCCCTCCTCATCTGTCTCCCCTCCTCATCTGCCTCCCCTCCTCATCTGTCTCCCCTCCTCATCTGTCTCCCCTCCTCATCTGTCTCCCCTCCTCATCTGCCTCCCCTCCTCATCTGTCTCCCCTCCTCATCTGCCTCCCCCTCTACTTCTAACCTGTCTCAATTAAAAACAACAAAAACATCAATTATACCCCCCTAAAAAAACACATCCTTCCCATCTTCTTTCCTTGAAGTAGTAAACAGATCTATAAGGAATTGGACAGGTGTAAACCTGGTTACCATTGAGTCTGTGGTGGGTAGGGATAAGGTACATGCTGATTGTGTGGTGGGTAGGGATTAGGGAGTCTTGGGACAGAGACAGGCTGAGTTAGCCTGTGTGTGTCCTGATGTTTCTTCAGACTGCTCAACTGGGCAAAGGCTTTATCGCACATGCGGCACTGGAACGGTTTCTCTCCTGTGTGGGTCCGCCGGTGGTTTTTCAGGACATTCCCGTCACGAAACCTCCTCCCGCAGTCAGGGCATTGGTACGGCTTCTCTCCAGTGTGGATTCGCAGGTGTAGATTGCAGTGGCTCTTACTTGTGAATCTCTTGTCACAGTAAGTACAGCGGTAAGGCTTTTCACCAGCATGAATCCGGAGATGAAGTTTTAAACTCCCTGTCAGAGAGAAACTCTTCCCACACTGAGGGCAAAGGTAAGGCCTCTCTCCAGTGTGTTTCCTCTGGTGGACTAGTAAGTTACGTTTAGTGGAGAAGGTCTTGTTGCACTGTAGGCAGTGGACACGACTGTTGTGGGTCTTCTGCAGGTGATCCTTTAGAAGAGCCTTGGTAGAGAACTTCTCCCCGCAGTGGAGGCATGGAAGAGGGCCTTGGTGCATACGGATGGGACCCAGTGTCTCCCCCTTGTGGTTCTTCAGGTGGTGCTGCTTTAGCGAGATTGTGTGACGAAACTTCATCCCGCACACCGAGCAGTGGTAGGGTTTCTCTCCAGTGTGAGTTCTCATGTGTCTCTTTAAGAGTCCAGATTGAGTAAAATCCTTCCCACAACGAGGGCAGACGTACGGTTTCTCCCCAGTATGGATTCTCAGGTGTATTTTAAGATTGTCGGCATATCTGAATCCCCTTCCACATTCAGAGCACACATGTGGGTTCTTCAGAGGATCATTTGGCGGGTGTCGTGTTTTTATGTGTGATTCCAGTCTTTCTGCAGTTATGAAGCTCTTCTTACATTGACCACAGCGGTGAGGGTGTTCTGTGTGAACAATTTCCTGGTGATGTTTAAGGCTTATTTTTACACGGAAATTCTTCCCACAATCCGAGCAGTGGTAAGGTTTCTCACCTGTATGGGTTCTGATGTGTTTCTGTAAGTTTCCAGAATCATTGTAGTCCTTCCCACAATGATGGCAGACGTAGGGTTTCTCCCCAGTATGAGTTCTCAGGTGTCTCTTAAGACTGCCAGCCTCACTGAATCCCTTTCCGCACGTAGAGCACACGTGTGGTTTCTCTCCAGTCAAGTTAGCTCTGTATCTCTTCAGGTACTGTAAGTGTAGTTTTAGACTTCTTGCTGTGGTAAAATTCTTCCCACAGTGATCACAGATATGGGAACCATCTCCTGAGAGCTGTTCCTTGTGTTGCTTAGCATTAGGCGTGCTGCGAAGCTTCACTCTTGTGTGTTTTCTCTGATGTAGTCTCTGTTCGCGTGAGGTAGCGAAGCTCATCCCACAGTCGTCAGAGGAGAAATCGTAAGGTTTCTCTCCGGTATGGACGCTCTTCTGAGGGACCAGGCTCTTCACAACAACCTCCTCTCCTGGGTGAGCTCTTTTGATGTGTTTCTTCAAGCCCCCAGATTCAATAAAGTCCTTCCCACAACGAGGGCAGTGGAACGGTTTCTCACCTGTGTGAGTTCTGATGTGTCTCTTTAAGGTTCCAGATTCAGTGAAACCCTTCCCACACTGATGACAAACGTACGGTTTCTCCCCAGTATGAGTTCTCCAATGTATCTTAAGACTGTAGGCCTGAGAGAATCCCTTTCCGCATTCAGAGCACACGTGTGGTTTCTCTGCAGTGATGGTATCACTGGATCTCTTCAGGTACTGTATGTGTAGTTGTAGACGTCTTGCTGTGGTAAAATTCTTCCCACAGTGATCACAGATATGGGAGCTAGGCCTGTCTCCTGAGAGGGTTTTGTGTTGTCCAGCATTAGACGAGCTGTGGGGTTTCTCTCCTGTCTGTGTTGTCTTGTGTATTATATGGCCACTCTGCCCCGGTGTTTTCCTGCAGTCGACCAGCCGCACAGACACTGTCTTCAGACCCCACAGTAAAGCACTACCGGGAGAGGCAGGACCCGGGGACTCTGGGAGGCTGGAGGGGGGTGGAGGAGGCTTGTCCTGGACATTACAGAAATAGAGACAGAATGAATCAGACTGGGAAATACTCTCCTACCTGTCAAGGACGTTTGAAGTCTCAAAATGTGATCTCAAAAGTCTTTCCTTGATTCCTCTCATTCTTGATTACTTTGACTCCTTTTTAAAATACATTGGAGGAGAAATTCCAAGAGGAAGAACCTTGAATCTTCTCCAATGCATTTATAGAAGGAGGTCAAGAAATCATTTTCTGACTGGGAAAATAAATACTCACGCCTCTCACTTTCTGCTCTGGTGTGCACCTCTCTGGAGCTGACTCCGCCCCCAGGCCATCGCTAGCCAACCAATCCTTTTCCTCCACATCCCAGTCTTTGTCGCAGTGTGCAGCGTCATCATCGGATTGGCTGTAACTCAAGTGTTCCACCTTCAGTCCATTACTAGGCAACCAATCACTGTCCTCCTCTTCGCATTCTTCGTCACAGTCTACAGCATCATCATCATCGGCTTGGCTGGGACTCATGGGGGCACCGCTAGCATCCTTTAGTATCCTCCTGATGTCCTCTTTCAGTTGGACTAACCAAGACATTCCCTGCTCCTCCGATTTCATTGAATCCGTATTGTCCCACATTTCCTCCATGATTTTACGCCTTAATAAGCGATGATTCATCCCTTTATTTTCAGATCCATCTTTGCCATCTTGTCTATGACGTTCACACAGGTAACGTAAATTGTCCACGGTTAGAGTAAATAAACTCTGTTCGATTTCATCAATCAACGTTTCCTTCTCTGAACTGAGTGGATTCATATTTTCCTGCTTGTGTGGCAACAACAACAATGCAGTCAATGGCAGGACTTTAGAGTACCATGTCAAAACACTCGCATCTGTAATTTCATGTAATTATTAGCTGATATTTAAAACACGTCACCAGGTATTGTAAGATCTGGCAGCCGTCTACAAAGTAGCCTGGAACGTGGCCATCGCATCTGTTAGCTGTCTAGCTAGTTAGCTGGCTACTTAGCTTAGCTAGCTATTCTATTCACGTTGTGTAGGGGACCCAAATCAATTCAATCGATTTACAGATCCTGGAAATACACATTCACAGTTTGAACGTGTAGAAAGTTGGGATTATAAACCCTATTTTACAGTATAAAATAAACACTACAACAGATATATCTCGATAGCGGTGTACAAAGCAGCTAAACGTTAGCGTAGCAAGATCAGCATGTGCTTACCTAGCTATCCATGTGGACCAAGCTGCAACTATATGGCTCTGACTATGCCGATCTAGAAAGCGACTATAAATTGTCTAGATATGCATTTACAATATACCTGGCTGCTTTTAATAACTCTGACCATATAGTCTGATTTTCCTTCCGATGTGTTCTGATGTTTACATTTTGACCACGGTTGTACTGGCATCAGATCGATGACGTCGTATTCGTCTTCTTCTTCTTCTTCTTTGGGGTTTAACGGCGGTTGGCATCCAATGTTGCATTACCGACCCCAACGGGACTCTAATATAAATCCATAAAACTTTGTGATTCAAAAGGGGAAAAGGAAAAATTAAATAATAATAATAATAATATATTTTTTTTAAACACCCTTCCGAGTAACCCTACACTCATTAAGGGCGGCAGGTAGCTTAGTGGGTAAGAGCGTTGTGCCAGTAACCGAAAGGTCGCTGGTTCTAATCCACGAGCCGACTAGGTGAAAAATCTGTCGATGTGCCCTTAAGCAAGGCACTTAACCCTAATTGCTCATGTAAGTCGCTCTGGATAAGAGTAAAAATTAAAAACCCACTACCCCCATTCCACTACTTTGACCCTATCTGCTCCGGCACCATGCCAACGGCCTGGGAGGACGGGACACGCCCACGCAACACAGTCGATGACGTCACTAACATTATAGCAATAAGAACACCTTAAAAATAAAAGGGTTACCACAGCCCCTTTATTCCAAGACTTGAAATTCCACCAGCTCCACCCATCTCTCTCTTCCGAGGAATGATAGGATGAGTTATACATGTAGAAGGTAGCTCCCCATTAAATGACAGAACCATGTTAACAACAATCACCTGTTTATTAGGTGGACGTGACAAAGACAATACAAGGCATCATGTGATTCAAGTCAACACCAGTAAAACAATTAATATACAATATGGGAGTCTGTACGAAATGGCGACCTAATCCCTATATGGTGGCCAGGGCTCATAGGTCTCTGGTCAAAAGCAGTGCCTTACATAGGAAATAGGGTGCCATTTTGTGTTTTCATTCTTAATTCCTTCCCTCTGTGCAAACCCATTAGCCGTGGTATATTGGCCATATACCACAAACCCTTATCGACAAGCCTTATTGATATTATAAACTGGTTACCAAGATAATTAGAACAGTAAAAAGTCTTTTTTTTTTGTCATATACCGTGGTATATGGTCTGATATACCACGCCTTTCAGCCAATCAGCATCTAGGACCCGAAATACCCAGTTTGTAATTTTAAATAACTTTATATAGCCTTTTTCATTCAAGTTTCATTCACCCCCGGTAATAGCACACAAAGATGGTTCAGTAGAGGTCTTTGAAGCAGTGCAGTTTCTCTCTCTCTCGCTCTCTCCTCTGTGAAATGCTTTCTGATTGCACAATATTTCAAACTGTAGGCCTGATCAAGGGGAGAGCGAGATGTGCTTTGATTAAAATAAAAAATACAGGCAGGCACTACCCACTGGGCACAGACGTCAATTCAACGTCTATTCCACATTGGTTCAAAGTCATTTCATTGAAATTAAGTGGAAACAACGTTGATTCAACCTTGTGTGTGCGCAGTGGGTATCTGCTCTAATTCGCTCACGAAAACAATAGTTAAGACTGTAGATCTACACAATACAAGAAGATATAAATCCATATTCCCACGAAACGGATTGGCCTGAAGATGTTTTACCGGTAAAATGTGAAGAATGATCATTCCCGATTGACATCAGTGACGACGGCCTGTTTTGAAATGAGGTAGCTCTAATTTGGTGTTTCTTGAGATAATTTCGTGTGTGAGCATTGGCAGACGTTGGAGGATGCATTTATTCTAAAATGATATTCAATAGGCATCATTGAGAAATGATGACATCATCGACAATGGGGGAGGGGTGCAAAACACGCAAAACGCATTACAATAATTTGGGTTAAAATCGATGAGGGCAGCTAGAAGTTGATGATGATTTTCTGTGTTTCTTCTGCCCAGAAGGAAAGGGTGCTCTGCGTCACGCGCTCGGGAGAAAGACCTGTGACTTACTTTGCTCTCTGGAGCAGGGCATCTTTGAAAGGAGTGATTACTGGGGGTGGCGTTAAGTGTTGAGGTGGAGCAACTGAAATGAAAGCTTCCCTGTGTCTGTGACGCCCATCATTTGGTGTGACACAGACCCCGGTGGCGAGCATGGTGAAACTGAGAAGACACTGTCTGCCCTTTTGAGTTTTGAAGCGGTCTTTACCTGACAGTCATGTGAGGACATTCCAGTTATCCCGTGAGACCTTTTGTGCCGAACCCGTTAATGTGTTTCAGATGCCAAGCTCATGGTCATGTTGCAGCAGTGTGTAGGAAGGAGATCCCGAGATTTGAGAAGTGAGAAGTGTGCAGGAGGGACAAAGGAATGTGAAGTATCGGTGGAAAAAAAACTGTGCATGTCAATTGTGGGGGTGCCAATGTTGCTGGAGATCAGAAGAGTCCAGAGCGAGAGAGACAGGTTGAGGTGGCCAGAATCAGAGTAGAACAAGTGTCTTATGCTGAGGCAGTGAAGAGAGCAGAGGATGATGAGTCAAGGGGGAGTAGTAGGTCTAGGCCAATACAGAGTGATACCAATTTGTGCTTCAGTAAGGTTGGCTTCTTCATAGCATTCATTGCCATGGTTACCAACTGTACCGCAGAAATGGAACATCAAATCACAGAAAATAGATGTTGTGGTGGCAGCTGCAGAGAAGTACTTGGACGTACGAGGTTTTACTGCTGAAGAGTTACAGGGTGTGTTGAAGGAAAGAGTCCCGTGTAGGATCAGGTAGGGTCAGAGTAGTTGAATGGGGTGGTGTATGTAACTGCCTCTGTCGCCAGTTTATTTCATGTATTAGCACTTTAGTTTATTTCATGTATTTGCACTTTTTATTATTTAATTTCTTCTGAATTGTACGTTTACAGCAAGACGGAACTAATTATTGGTTCCGCCCGAGTGTTGTCACCCGAGCGCCTTTAGCGACGCACCGAGGAAACTTTACCGCCAAAAGCGAATTATTTTTCCACTGTTATCGTGTTTAAGTGCATACTTACAAAGAAAGTATACAGAAGAAGATAAAGGACATTTAAAAGGATGTTTAGCACCTCTGTGTGATAAGCAGCAATGAGGTTTGTTGACTATTTATTTTGCTATGAGGGTGTTTGTGTTTACGTGCGTCATTTTTTGGTGTAAAATATACATAAAGTGTCTAGCTGTATGAGCTTGATTATAACGCCAGATGTGTGAGACATGCATATGGCATTATTTTGTTAATGTATTTTTTCTTTCTTTAAACCAGTTCTCACGGGTTGACCAGCATTAAAGCCCTGTATTCAAATCAAGACCTCTTGCCTCATGCCTGTCACTGGAGGAGCTACAGTGTATTTGATTAGACATTGTTTTTATGAAGTAGTGGTATGGTGTAGGGATAGTTGGTGGTGCATTTGAAAAAAAAATTGTACCACAAAATGTATCGTGATCGACCACACACTCCCGCACAGTCGGTGGCAGCACGCACAAACAAATTGTGCGAATGACATGATAGGAAAGAAGAAGATGGCGGTATAAATAATTGAAAACAGGTGTTGGAAGCCTGTGTAGTAGTGATGGGTAAACAAAGCTTCCTGAAGCATTCAGGCTTTCCAGCCAATTGTGTCCAAAATACTGTAGGTTCACTACTCGGAGCTTCATTATCTGTTCACACTGCACATTAATGACATCTGCTGGTTGGCAATAAATAGCAATAAGGTGATTATCAGATAGTTTTCTTTCTCTCCACTGATTTTATCAAAACTCCGCGGTGCAGCATTAAATCATCGGCTTTAATAGCCTACAATCAGTTGGATTACCAGGTTCGCATCTTACGTCTTGCTTCCTTTTTTTACCTTCAAGTTTACTATTGTTCTAAAAGTGAACACAGAAGCTTATACTATACTAAGTAAAACTAATTATTTTAACAATAGTGCAGAAAGTGTGGTTTCACATAAAACAATTTTCTAAATAGTCTGACTCCAACAGGATTCGACCTCATACCCTCAATGTTCCCTACTCCACCTGCTAAACTACCAGTCAGGTGAAATTACATGTACATAATCCTAACTATATTTATAAGTATGGTATCCAGTAGAGGTCGGTGTTTGAAAGCAGCTTAATCGAAGAAATCACCTGAACCAAAGTGAAATCTGTAGGATCTCGCATTTTGCAACACAGTTTGAAAAAGCACATGAATCAAAGGAAGGTTCAGACGTCATTGATGATACCCGCTTTGGCACACTGCTTCCAAGTTAGTTGCCTAGCAATTTCGACGCATGCTTCGGAGCTCCAGTATCCAACCTAACATCTACTATGTAGGAAGTTGCCAAAGAGAAACAGTTAACAACCATTTAAGCAAAGGTATTTTTTTTTTATCAAACTATTTTTTTTTTTTTGTCAAACAATAAAACATACACATACATATGACAGCATGCAGATGCACAAACATCAATGACATCACACCTGCCCAGACCCACCTGCTCCCCCCCCCCCCCCCCTCAAAGTTATTAGATGTGGCCTAACTTAAAACTCCATGTTTCATCTGTAGGTGCTACAAAGCAAAAATGTGTGTCATATGAAGCTTTACCGCTGGCTCTGTTAAATTAGTACTATTATTTATTTCAATTTTAAAAAAGGTATTAATTTCTTAATATTGAAAAATAAACATGAATATTGAAAATATACCATTTTTGATTTGGCAGTTTTTAAAATATATATTGTTGAACATAATATACTCTATAGGCATATCAACGTTCCAGTGTGGAATCTCTGCTAGTGTTAAAGTTATGGCCTATTTCATAAAGAGAAATTGGCATAGTAGGCAATGTAACCAATCACAGCACTCCTTTTCCTTGTCATTGCACACCCTGCAAATCACCAGCAGAGGGCGACCATTTTGAATCAGTTTTCACATTTACTCTGAAGGTAATGCTTACAAATGGGATCATAAATCTAAAAGTAGCAGAGATCCCACTCTCGAACTTTGATATGCCCATTGAGTATATTGTGCTTAAAATATTAAAAAGTTAGTCAAAAAAAAAAAGGTATATTTTCAACATTCATGTTTATTTTTTCAATATTCAAACATTTATGTAAAAATTGTTTTTATTGAAATCAAAATACTACTCATTACAGATCAAGCGGTAAAGCTAGGTATGAAACCATTTTTTGCTTTCATGAGCCTACAGAGGAAACATGATGGAGTTTTAAAGGAGGCCTGGGTAAGGCCAAAATGTCATAAATAAAAGCATAGTTGATCAATTATTTCTCAAGCATGCTATGATCCATTGTTGATCCCTTGTTGATGTCACTTGTTAAAGCCTTGAGACAATTGAGACATGGATTGTATGTATGTGTGGTATGTGTGACATTCAGAAGGTGAATGGGCCAGACATAATATTTAAGTGCCTTTGAACAGGGTATGGTAGTAGGTGCCAGGCACACCGGTTTGTGTCAAGAACTGCAATGCTGCTGGGTTTTTCATGCTCAACAGTTTCCTGTGTGTATCAAGAATGGTCCACCACCCAAAGGACATCCAACCAACTTGACACAACTGGGAAGCATTGGAGTCAATATGGGCAAGCATCCCTGTGTAATGCTTTCGACACCTTGTAGACTCCAAGCCCCAACAAATTGAGGCTGTTCTAGGGCAAAATGGGGTGCAACTCAATATTAGGAAGGTGAAAATGTTTTGTACTATTCTATAGATTACATTTTGTGAAAATCCCCCAAATCATGGTATTTTTTGGTCTGGGTATCACGAGGAATCACGCTATAAGGGATTGGACAGGTGATAAAGTTACCATTGAGTCTGTGGTGGGTAGGGATAAGGTACATGCTGATTGTGTGGTAGATAGGGATTAGGGAGTCTTGGGACAGAGACAGGCTGAGTTAGCCTATGTGTCTCCTGATGTTTCTTCAGACTGCTCCACTGGGCAAAGGCTTTATCACACAGGTGGCACTGGAACGGTTTCTCTCCTGTGTGGGTCCGCCGGTGGTTTTTCAGGACATTCCCATCACGAAACCTCCTCCCGCAGTCAGGGCATTGGTATGGCTTCTCTCCGGTGTGGATTCGCAGGTGTAGATTGCAGTGGCTCTTACTTGTGAATCTCTTGTCACAGTAAGTACAGCAGTAAGGTTTCTCACCCGCATGAATCCGGAGATGAAGTTTTAAACTCCCTGCCAGAGAGAAACACTTCCCACACTGAGGGCAAAGGTAAGGCCTCTCTCCAGTGTGTTTCCTCTGGTGGACTAGTAAACTACCTTTAGTGGAGAAGGTCTTGCTGCACTGTAGGCAGTGGACTCTACTTTTGTGGGTCTTCTGCAGGTGATCCTTTAGAAGAGCCTTGGTAGAGAACTTCTCCCCGCAGTGGGGGCATGGAAGAGGGCCTTGGTGCATACGGACGGGACCCAGTGTCTCCCCCTTGTGGTTCTTCAGGTGGTGCTGCTTTAACGAGATTGTATGACGAAACTTAATCCCGCACACCAAGCAGTGGTAAGGTGTCTCTCCCGTGTGAGTTCTCATGTGTCTCTGTAAGAGTCCAGATTGAGTAAAATCCTTACCGCAACGAGGGCAGACGTATGGTTTCTCCCCAGTATGGATTCTCAGGTGTCTTTTAAGACTACCGGCCTCACTGAATCCCCTTCCACATTCAGAGCACACGTGTGGGTTTTTCAGAGGATCATTTGGTGGATGTCGGTTTTGTATGTGTGATTCCAGTTTAGATGCACTTACGAAGCTCTTCATACAGTGAGCACAGCGGTGAGGGTGTTCTGTGTGAACCACTTCCCGGTGATGTTCAAGGCTTATTTTTTCACTAAAATTCTTACCACATTCCGAGCAGTGGTAAGGTTTCTCACCTGTGTGAGTTCTGATGTGTCTCCTTAAGTTTCCAGAATCATTGTAGTTCTTCCCACAATGATGGCAGACGTACGGTTTCTCCCCAGTATGAGTTCTCAGGTGTCTCTTAAGACTGCCAGCCTCACTGAATCGCTTTCCGCATGTAGAGCACACGTGTGGTTTCTCTCCAGTCAAGTTATCTCTGTATCTCTTCAGGTACTGTAAGTGTCGTTTTAGACTCCTTGCTGTTATAAAACACTTCCCACAGTGATCACAGATATGGGAGCCATCTCCTGAGAGGGGTTCCTTACGTTGTTTAGCATTAGGCGTGCTGCGAAGCTTCTCTCTTGTGTGTTTTCTCTGGTGTACTCTGCGTTCGCGTGACGTACCGAAGCTCATCCCACAGTCGTCAGAGGAGCAATGGTAAGGTTTCTCTCCTGTAAGGATGCTCTTCACAACAAACTTCTCTCCTGGGTGAGTTTTTCTCATGTGTCTCCTTAAGTTTCCAGAATCACTCCAAGCCTTCCCACAACGAGGGCAGACGTACGGTTTCTCCCCAGTATGAGTTCTCAGGTGTCTCTTAAGACTGCCAGCCTCACTGAATCCCTTTCCGCATGTAGAGCACACGTGTGGTTTCTCTCCAGTCAAGTTATCTCTGTATCTCTTCAGGTACTGTAAGTGTAGTTTTAGACTTCTTGCTGTGACAAAATTCTTCCCACAGTGATCACAGATATGGGAGCTAGGCCTGTCTCCTGAAAGGGTATTGTGTTGTTCAGCATTAGACGAGCTGTGGGGTTTCTCTCCTGTCTGTGTTGTCTTGTGTATTATATGGCCACTCTGCCCCTGTGTTTTCCTGCAGTCGTCCAGCTGCACAGACACCCTCTTCAGACCCAGCAGTAATGCATTACCGGGAGAGGCAGGACCTGGGGACTTCGGTAGGGCAGAGGGGGACGTGGGAAGCTTGTTCTGGAAATCATAAAACAGAGACAGAATAAATCATGATGGGAAACACTCTCAAAAGTCTTTCCTTGACTCCGCTCATTCTTGATTAAAAACATAGGAGGATAAAGTCCAAGAGGAGAAACCTTGAATCTACATTTATAGAAGGAGGATAACAATATGGCGCCGACAGACACGGTCGCCTTGTTTCTAGCTACTAGCCAACTTTTTTGGGGGAGTGTATTTCTGACATTATTTGCTCAGAACGTTTCTTGTATGATTACCTACAGCTGAAAATAACCTTTGACACTTGATCGGCAGTCACTCACCAGAAATTCGAGCAGAAATTCGACTTCCTGACCTGGATCTTTTGTTTGAACTTCCCAAGGCAGCTCTATTCATCCCGGGGGGCTGTACCAAAACACTGACGCCAGAGAAGAGGAAGAAGAAGTGGGGTCCTAGTCCGACTCATGAGGCGTTCATACCATCCACCGCTTCTGAGTATACTACTCGCTAATGTTCAGTCCCTGGACAATAAAGTAGACAAGCTCAGGGCGAGAATCTCCTTCCAAAAGAGACATCAGGGACTGTAACATACTCTGTTGTACGGAATCATGGCTCTCTCCGGATATATTGTCCCCGTCCATTCAGCCAGCGGGATTCTTCGACCATCACGTGGACAGGAAGAAAGCACTCTCAGGGAAAAAGAAAGGCGGAAGGATTTGTTTCAAGATTAACAACTCATGGTGTGATTGTGGAACAGGAACAGGAAGTCAAGTCCTTTTGTGCTCCCCATCTGGAATACCTCACCAAACGCCAGCCGCATGACCTCCCAAGAGACTTTTCTTCGGTCATCGTCACTGCCGTGTATATTCCCCCCAAGCCGACACCGCGACTATGTGTAAACTGGAAACCGCATATCCTGAGGCTGCATTTATTGTAGCTGGGGACTTCAATAAAGGAAATCTGAGAAAAATGCTACTGAAATTCTTATCAAAACATCTCCTGTACTACAGGCGCATCACGTACCCTGGATGCTTGCTACTCTCCCTTCTGGGATGGCTACAAGGCCCTACACTGCCCTCCCTTCAGCAAATCAGATCACGCCTCCATTCTGCGCCTCCCCACCTATAGGAAGAAACTTAAAACAGGAAGCTATCGTGGTAAGTACTGGTCAAGGTTGGCCTGACCAATCGGAATATATGCTTCAAGATTGTTTTGATCACGCGGACTGGGAAATGTTCCGGGTCGCCTCAGAATAGTATCGACGTATACACTGACTCGGTGACTGGGTTCATCAGGAAGTGCATAGAGGATGTTGTTCCCACTGTGACGATTAGAACATATCCAAACCAAAAACCGTGGATAGATGGCAATATTCACGCAAAACTGAAAGTGCGAACCACCGCATTTAACTATGGCAAGGTGACTGGGAACATGGACATGTACAAACAGCTATGACCAGCTATGACCTTCGTTAGGCAATCAAACAGGCAAAACGACAGTACAGGGACAAAGTGAAGTCACAATTCAATGGCTCAGACACAAGATGTATGTGGCAGGGACTCCAGACAATCACAGACTATAAAGGGAAAGCCAGCCACGTCGTGGACACCGACGCCTCGCTCCCGGATAAGCTAAACACCTTTTTCTCCCACTTTGAGGAAAATAGAGCCGCCGACGAGGCCCCCTCCGCTCACGAGGACTGTGTGCTCTCATTCTCCATGGCCGACGTGAGTAAGTCATGTAAGCATGTTAACTCTCACAAGGCTGCCGGCCCAGACGGCATCCCAAGCCGCGTCCTCAGAGCAGACCAGCTGGCTGGAGTGTTTACGGACATATTCAATCTCTCCATATCCCAGTCTGTTGTCGCCACTTGCTTCAAGATGTCCACCATTGTTCCTGTACCCAAGAAAACGAAGGTCACTGAACAAAATAACTATCGCCCCGAAGCACTCACTTCTGTTATCATTAAGTGCTTTGAGAGGCTAGTCAAGGATCATATCACCTCCACCTTACACGACAACCTAGACCCACTACAATTCGCATACCGCCCAACAGATCCATGGACACTGCCCTATCCCACATGGACAAGATAAATTCCTATGTAATAATGCTGTTCATCGACTACAGCTCAGCCTTCAACACCCTAGTGCCCTCCAAGCTCATCACTAAGCTCAGGGCCCTGGGTCTGAACTCCTCTCTGTGCAACTGGGTACTGGACTTCTTGACGGGCCGATCCCAAGTGGGTAGGCAACAACACCTCCGCCACGCTGATCCTCAACACTGGGGCCCCACAGGGGTGTGTGCTCAGCCCCCTCCTGTACTACCTGTTCACCCATGACTGCGCGGCCACGCACGTCTCCAACACCATCATTAAGTTTTCTGACGACACAGCAGTGGTAGGCCTGATTACAAACAATGACGAGACAGCCTACAGGGAGGAGGTGAGAGCCCTGGCGGAGTGGTGCCAGGAAAATAACCTCTCCCTAAACAAAACAAAGGAGCTGATCGTAGACTACAGGACACAGAGAGCACACGACGGGGCCGCAGTGGAGAGGAGGGACCCACACATCTAGAAGGGACAGACGGTCAAATTCTCATTCTTCCACCTCCGCAACATTGCCAAAGTCAGGTCCTCCCTCTCCCGTCCTACCGCTGAAACCCTTATACATGCATTCATCTCCTCCCGTCTTGGCTACTGCAACTCACTACTCTTACGGCATCAATTCAAGCTCCCTCTGTAAGCTCCAAATGGTTAAAACACTCTGCAGCCCGACTCACCCACACTAAGTCGTGGCAGCACATCACCCCATTCCTCCGTGAACTCCACTGTCTCCCAACGCATTGATTACAAGATTCTCCTTCTGACCAACAAAGCCCGTCACCACCTTGCCTCCCCTTACCTCTCAGACCTTCTTCTCCCCTACCAACCCACAGGCGCACTCCGTTCCACCACAGCAGACCACCTTGTCATCCCCAGGTCCGAGCTCCAGAGCTTTGGCCACAGGGCCTTCTCCAGGGTTGCTCCAAGGCTCTGGAACTCCCACAGGGCCTTCTCCAGGGTTGCTCCTGGGCTCTGGAACTCCCTCAGGGCCTTCTCCAGGGTTGCTCCTGGGCTCTGGAACTCCCACAGGGCCTTCTCCAGGGTTGCTCCTGGGCTCTGGAACTCCCACAGGGCCTTCTCCAGTGTTGCTCCTGGGCTCTGGAACTCCCACAGGGCCTTCTCCAGGGTTGCTCCTGGGCTCTGGAACTCCCACAGGGCCTTCTCCAGTGTTGCTCCTGGGCTCTGGAACTCCCACAGGGCCTTCTCCAGGGTTGCTCCAAGGCTCTGGAACTCCCACAGGGCCTTCTCCAGGGTTGCTCCTGGGCTCTGGAACTCCCACAGGGCCTTCTCCAGGGTTGCTCCTGGGCTCTGGAACTCCCACAGGGCCTTCTCCAGGGTTGCTCCTGGGCTCTGGAACTCCCACAGGGCCTTCTCCAGGGTTGCTCCTGGGCTCTGGAACCCCCACAGGGCCTTCTCCAGGGTTGCTCCTGGGCTCTGGAACTCCCACAGGGCCTTCTCCAGGGTTGCTCCTGGGCTCTGGAACTCCCACAGGGCCTTCTCCAGGGTTGCTCCTGGGCTCTGGAACTCCCACAGGGCCTTCTCCAGGGTTGCTCCAAGGCTCTGGAACTCCCACAGGGCCTTCTCCAGGGTTGCTTCTAGGCCCTGGAACTCCCTCAGGGCCTTCTCCAGGGTTGCTCCTGGGCTCTGGAACTCCCACAGGGCCTTCTCCAGGGTTGCTCCAAGGCTCTGGAACTCCCACAGGGCCTTCTCCAGGGTTGCTCCTGGGCTCTGGAACTCCCACAGGGCCTTCTCCAGGGTTGCTCCTGGGCTCTGGAACTCCCACAGGGCCTTCTCCAGGGTTGCTCCTGGGCTCTGGAACTCCCACAGGGCCTTCTCCAGGGTTGCTCCTGGGCTCTGGAACTCCCACAGGGCCTTCTCCAGGGTTGCTTCTAGGCTCTGGAACTCCCTCGGGGCCTTCTCCAGGGTTGCTCCTGGGCTCTGGAACTCCCACAGGGCCTTCTCCAGGGTTGCTCCAAGGCTCTGGAACTCCCACAGGGCCTTCTCCAGGGTTGCTCCAAGGCTCTGGAACTCCCACAGGGCCTTCTCCAGGGTTGCTCCAAGGCTCTGGAACTCCCACGGGGCCTTCTCCAGGGTTGCTCCTGGGCTCTGGAACTCCCACAGGGCCTTCTCCAGGGTTGCTCCAGGGCTCTGGAACTCCCACAGGGCCTTCTCCAGGGTTGCTCCAAGGCTCTGGAACTCCCTCAGGGCCTTCTCCAGGGTTGCTCCTGGGCTCTGGAACTCCCACAGGGCCTTCTCCAGGGTTGCTCCTGGGCTCTGGAACTCCCACAGGGCCTTCTCCAGGGTTGCTCCTGGGCTCTGGAACTCCCACAGGGCCTTCTCCAGGGTTGCTCCAGGGCTCTGGAACTCCCACAGGGCCTTCTCCAGGGTTGCTCCAGGGCTCTGGAACTCCCACAGGGCCTTCTCCAGGGTTGCCCCAGGGCTCTGGAACTCCCTCAGGGCCTTCTCCAGGGTTGCTCCAGGGCTCTGGAACTCCCACAGGGCCTTCTCCAGGGTTGCTCCTGGGCTCTGGAACTTCCACAGGGCCTTCTCCAGGGTTGCTCCTGGGCTCTGGAACTCCCACAGGGCCTTCTCCAGGGTTGCTCCTGGGCTCTGGAACTCCCACAGGGCCTTCTCCAGGGTTGCTCCTGGGCTCTGGAACTCCCACAGGGCCTTCTCCAGGGTTGCTCCTGGGCTCTGGAACTCCCACAGGGCCTTCTCCAGGGTTGCTCCTGGGCTCTGGAACTCCCACAGGGCCTTCTCCAGGGTTGCTCCAAGGCTCTGGAACTCCCTCAGGGCCTTTTCCAGGGTTGCTCCTGGGCTCTGGAACTCCCACAGGGCCTTCTCCAGGGTTGCTCCTGGGCTCTGGAACTCCCTCAGGGCCTTCTCCAGGGTTGCTCCAAGGCTCTGGAACTCCCACAGGGCCTTCTCCAGGGTTGCTCCTGGGCTCTGGAACTCCCACAGGGCCTTCTCCAGGGTTGCTCCAAGGCTCTGGAACTCCCACAGGGCCTTCTCCAGGGTTGCTCCAAGGCTCTGGAACTCCCACAGGGCCTTCTCCAGGGTTGCTCCTGGGCTCTGGAACTCCCACAGGGCCTTCTCCAGGGTTGCTCCTGGGCTCTGGAACTCCCACAGGGCCTTCTCCAGGGTTGCTCCTGGGCTCTGGAACTCCCTCCAGCCATTCGTGACTCGGGAGTCCATCACTATCTTTCAGTCACTCCTGAAGCCCCGCCTCTTTGACAATGCCTACCCTTAATTAGGCTATAATCATTTTGGCTTTTTAATTGAATTTACTTAAGGAAAGCTTAGCTTCCCCGAGCCTTATTGACGCGCTGCTTATGAGCCTATGTCAATCTACTATCCCCCATAGTAGAAAAGTTGACCTATTCTAATGGTCAGCTTGTCGAGAAAGAAATAGCCCAAACTGACTCTGGGACAGTTGTGGGACGATAGATCCCAAATTCATACAACCAGTAGGCCTAGTCTACATAAAACATTTTTTAAAAAGCAATTAAATCTGATGCAACAGGTTGTAACGTTTAGCTTAAAATGTTGATAAACTATTATTTCATAACATTGTTTAGTGCAGCTATGTGAACAAGGCAGCAGGCTACGCATGAATGTGCATTTGGCTACTAAACAATTAAAGACAGTTAAAAAAAACAATAGAACATGAGAGAAATAGGCTACTGGTTCCAATGGCATATGGAAGTCTTTCTAAGATAATTGCCTCCACGGATATGGTTGGATTTAGCCTAGGCTCGCCTACTTTGAAGGTAAAACATGCCTCATAATATGTACTAAAACGTTCAGGTTTCAAACAATTAAGTAGCTATACGTTTTTCAAAATGCATAGTACTGCCTCCAGCTCATTGTAAAGTGGTGTGTGACGAGCGGATGAAGCCTGCCCTTCCATTGCCTATGCATTTTAATGGCGAATGGGAAGCGTGCATCAATTACCAGTTGAGAAAAAAAATATATATATAATAATAATTAAATCGTGGCCCAAAAACTTTTAACACACGATTGCATTTAGAATTGTTGCGCAATGATTGGGCTTATAAAATCACTGTGACAGATTTTCCGCTCTGTATGCTGTGTGCGTGTGATAAATAGGATACATAACGAATATACACAAGCACCAATTTAATTCCACTAAATTACCCTATAGACCGATAAGCATGACCGGTCAAATGTATTTCCATCAACTGGTATTTCAACCAATGAAAAGCATTATTTATTTATTTATTTCGCAATAAATGTTTCTTTTTTTCCTCCCTGACAGTTATCAGCTTAAAAATAAAATAAATAAAAACGGCCAAAAGCCGGCTATGACCGGCTAACGGAAACCCTGATTGTTTAGATAGAAAGACAGAGATAGAGCACGCAGCATTTTAGACGTCACCGCAGTATTCCCACATACTGGAGTATAGCTGCGGGGCTTTACACCACTGGCAAGTCTCTCCACTGACATTTTCAACCTCTCCCTGACCGAGTCTGTAATACCTACATGTTTCAAGCAGACCACCATAGTCCCTGTGCCCAAGGAAGTGAAGGTAACCTGCCTAAATGATTACCGCCCCACAGCACTCACGTCGGTAGCCATGAAGTGCTTTGAAAGGCTGGTCATGGCTCACATCAACAGCATCATCCCGGATACCCTAGACCCACTCCAATTCGCATACCGCCCCAACAGATCCACAGATGATGCAATCTCTATTGCGCTCCACACTGCCCTTTCCCACCTGGACAAAAGGAACACCTATGTGAGAATGCTGTTCATTGACTACAGCTCAGCGTTCAACACCATAGTGACCACAAAGCTCATCACTAAGGTGAGGACCCCTGGGACTAAACACCTCCCTTTGCAACTGGATCCTGGACTTCCTGACGGGCCGCCCCCAGGTGGTAAGGGTAGGCAACAACACATCTGCCACGCTGATTCTCAACACTGGGTCCCCTCAGGGGTGAATGCTTAGTCCCCTCCTGTACTCCCAGTTCACCTATGACTGCATGGCCAAACAACTCCAACACCATCATTAAGTTTGCTGACAACACAACAGTGGTAGGCATGATCACCGACAACGATGGGACAGCCTATAGGGAGGAGGTCAGAGACCTGGCAGGGTGGTGCCAGGACAACAACCTCTCCCTCAATGTGAGCAAGACATAGGAGCTGATCGTGGACTACAGGAAAAGGCGGGCCAAACAGGCCCCCATTAACATCGACAGGGCTGTAGTGGAGCGGGTCGAGAATTAAGTTCCTTGGTGTCCACATCACCAACGAACTATCATGGTCCAAACACACCAAGACAGTCGTGAAGAGGGCACGACAACACCTTTCCCCCTCAGGAGACTGAAAATGCATGGGTCCCCAGATCCTCACAAAGTTATACAGCTGCACCATCGAGAGCATCCTGACCGGTTGGCATCACCGCCTGGTATGGCAACTGCTCAGCATCTGACCGTAAGGCGCAACAGAGGGTAGTGTGTACGGCCCAGTACATCACTGCTTCCTGCCATCCAGGACCTATATACTAGGCGGTGTCAGAGGAAAGCCCAAAAAATTGTCAAAGACTCCAGTCACCCAAGTCATAGACTGTTCTCTCTGCTACCACAATGCAAGCGGTACTGGAGCGCCAAGTCTAGGACCAAAAGTCTCCTTAACAGCTTCTATCCCCAAGCCATAAGACTGCTGAACAATTAATCAAATGGCCACCCGGACTATTTACATTGACTGACCCAACGTAGCAGCCAAGTAGCCTACTATCTATGGTGGTGAAACGGACAGCACTCTCCAAGGTGCTGATTAATTCAAAGCATTTTAGACGTCACTGCAGTTTGGCCACGTACTTGAGTATAGCTGCGGGGCTTACAAGTCCGAATTTCTTATAGCCTAATTTTCTAGACATCAATGTACAGCAACATTTTTAGACATTGCACCATATGCACACATACTCAGCTGTGGGGCTTACAAGAAATCAATGTAGCAGTAGAACAAATATCGGAATATAACTTCAAATAAAATAAATCAATGTAGGCTACAGCAGAACACACATATGAGAATATATAGGCCTCCTGCCTATGTAATATTATGAAGCACATATTCAGATTAAACTTGTTCTGTGCTGTGAAGGTAAAGGATTTTTTTTTTTTTCCTACCTTAGTTTTCAAAACCTCCCACAATGACTCTCCCCATGTCAAGTCCATTTAACTCCTGAGAGTCAACTTCTTGCTCCAAGCCATGAGAGGGCCTGTGGCTGTGATGTGTAGCCTCCTAAGGCTGTTCTGAAGACTCTGGCTGTAGAGTCTATTTTTCATTTTTAATTTGGAGTGTTAACCTGGGTGTCTTCTTTAGCCTTGTCTACAAGGCTTGCTGCCACCAAATGCGCCTTGGTTCAGGCATGTTCAAAAACTTTTTTTTGAGGGCTCCGAGCACTTCGTCGGTGGATGCACTCAAGATCAGTTACATACCCCACTGGCCCTCCCCATAACCTCTATGTACAAATAAGAGAGCAGGTCTGTAATCAGTGTGGCAGGATAGGATGATTACATAGAAGGATCACCGCGCTTTTACATGGTGGGCTTTCTGGGGGGGGGGGGATAATGAGGAGGCAACTTGATTTAATGATGATAAGTTTAATTAGAATGTTTACAATGCGAACAGTGAAACAATTAATAAATCATGCTGCGAGAGGTACCGGATCTGGTCAAATAGGTGCCGGAAAACAAAGTAAAATCTGAGAGGTGCGATCCGGCTCAAATTAAGCACTGGCTGTTAGTCTTTTTTGGGTAAGTCGAAGAACTTTGCACACCTGGATTGTACAATATTTGCCCATTTATTATTTTTACAATAATTCAAGCTCTGTCAAGTTGATTGTTGATCATAGCTAGACAGCACAGGAGGCCGGTGGCACCTTAATTGGGGAGAACGGCTCGTGGTAATGGCTGGAACGGAATCAGTGGAATGGTATCAAATACAAACACATGGTTTCCAGGTGTATGATGCCATTCCATTCACTCCATTCCAGCCATTATTATGAGCCGTCCTCCCTTCAGCAGCCTCCACTGGTAGACAGACATTTTCAGTCTTGCCATAGATTTTCAAGCTGATTTCAGTCAAAACTGTAACTAGGCCACTCAGGAACATTCAATGTTGTTAGCAACTCGTGTAGATTTGGCCTTGTGTTTTAGGTTATTGTCCTGCTGAAAGGTGAATTCATCTCCCAGTGTCTGTTGGAAAGCAGACTGAACCAGGTTTTCCTCTAGGATTTGCCTGTGCTTAGCTCTATTCCGTTTATTTTTATCCAAAAAAAAAAAACTCCCTAGTCCTTGCCGATGACAAGCATACCCATAACATGATGCAGCCACCACCATGCTTGAAAATGTGAAGAGTGGTAATTAGTGATGTGTTGGATTTGCCCCAAACATAACACTTTGTGTTCAGGACAAAAACTACATTTCTTCGCACTATTACTTAAACACCTTGTTGTAAGATATAGACGTGGGTAACCAGGATATAGACGTGGGTAACCAGGATATAGACGTGGGTAACCAGGATATAGACGTGGGTAACCAGGATATAGACGTGGGTAACCAGGATATAGACGTGGGTAACCAGGATATAGACGTGGGTAACCAGGATATAGACGTGGGTAACCAGGATATAGACATGGATGTTTTGGAATATTTGTATTCTGTACAGGCTTCCTTCTTTTCACTCTGTCATTTAGATGAGTATTGTGGAGTAACTACAATGTTGTTGATCCATCCTCAGTTACATTTACATTTTAGTCATTTAGCAGACGCGCTTATCCAGAGCGACTTACAGTTAGTGAGTGCATACATAAAAATAAAAAAAATTATCATACTGGCCCCCCGTGGGAAACGAACCCACAACCCTGGTGTTGCAAGCGCCATGCTCTACCAACTGAGCTACACTGTATCCATTCCAATTTACCCTTAACACTTCTCCCCGTTTGTTGTTCTATTTTTTCCAGCTCTGGTGTTTTAGAAGACTGATGGAATCTTTACATTATTAATAACAAATAAATTGCAATATTGTCACTTTGGCTTTATTCGATATTCTGTTAGACAGGATTGATGGTTCACTTAATGACATGCCAAATATTGATACTGTATACCACCATACAGTCCATACATACAGTTCTCTCCTATCACAGCCATTAGACTCTGGAACTGTTTTAAAGTCCCCATTGTCCTCATGGTGAAATCCCTGAGCGGTTTCCTTCCTCTTCTGCAACCGAGTTAGGAAGGACGCGTGTATCTTTGTAGTGACTGGATGTATTGATACACCATCCAAAGTGTAATTAATAACTTCCCCATGCTCAAAGGGATATTCAACGTCTGCTCTTTTATTTTTACCCATCTACCAATGAGTACCCTTCTTTGCAAGGCATTGGACAACCTACCTGGTCTTTGTGGTTCAATCTGTGTTTGAAATTCACTGCTCGACTGAAGGACCTTATAGATAATTGTATGTGTGGTCTACAGAGATGAGGTAGTCATTCAAAAATCATGTTAAACACTATTCTTGAAAACAGAATGAGTCCATGTAACTTATGTGATTTGTTAAGCACATTTTTACTGCTGAACGTATTTAGGCTTGCCATAAAAAAAAATGTTTGAATACGTATTGACTCAAGACATTTCAGCTTTGTCTCAAGGCTTAAAAATCATTCTTTAACCTGTCTCCTCCCCTTCATCTACACTGACTGAAGTGGATTTAACAAGTGATCATAGCTTTCACCTGGATTCACCTGGTCAGTCTGTCATGGAAAGAGCAGGTGTTCTTAATATGTTGTATACTCAGTGTATGAGTTTATGTATGTACAGTACCAGTCAAAAGTTTGGACACACCTACTCATTCCAGGGTTTTTCTTCATTTTGACTATTTTCTACATTGTAGAATAATAGTGAAGACATCAAAACTATGAAATAACACAAATGGAATCATGTAGTAAACAAATCAAAATATATTTTATATTTGAGATTCTTCAAAGTAGCCACCCTTTGCCTTTGACAGCTTTGCACACACTTGGCATTCTCTCAACCAGCTTCATGAGGTAGTCACCTGGAATGCATTTCAATTAACAGGTGTGCCTTCTTAAAAGTTAATTTGTGGAATTTCTTTCCTTCTTAATGCGTTTGAGCCAATCAGTTGTGTCGTGACAAGGTAGGGGGGTATACAGAAGATAGCCCTATTTGGTAAAAGACCAAGTCCATATTATGCAAGAACAGCTCAAATAAGCAAAGAGAAACAACAGTCCATCATTACTTTAAGACATGAAGGTCAGTCAATACGGAACATTTGAAGAACTTTTAAAGTTTCTTCAAGTGCAGTCGCAAAAACCATCAAGCGCTATGATGAAACTGGCTCTCATGAGGACCACCACAGGAAAGGAAGACCCAGAGTTACCTCTGCTGCAGAGGATACGTTCATTAGAGTTAACTGCACCTCAGATTGCAGCCCAAATAAATGCTTCAGAGTTCAAGTAACAGACACATCTTAACATCAACTGTTCAGGGGAGACTGCGTGAATCAGGCCTTCATGGTCTAATTGCTGCAAAGAAGCCATTACTAAAGGACACCAAAAAGAAGAAGAGACCTGCTTGGGCCAAGAAACACGAGCAATGGACATTAGACCGGTGGAAATCTGTCCTTTGGTCTGATGAGTCCAAATTTGAGATTTTTGGTTCCAACCGCTGTGTCTTTGTGAGATGCAGAGTAGATGAACGGATGATCTCCGCATGTGTGGTTCCCACGGTGAAGCATGGAGGAGGTGTGATGGTGCTTTGCTGGTGACACTGTCTGTGATTTATTTAGAATTCAAGGCACACTTAACCAGCATGGCTACCACAGCATTCTGCAGCAATACGCCATCCCATCTGGTTTGCGCTTAGTGGGACTATAATTTGTTTTTCAACAGGATAATGACCCAACACACCTCCAGGCTGTGTAAGGGCTATTTGACCAAGAAGGAGAGCTGCATCAGATGACCTGGCCTCCACAATCACCCGACCTCAATCCAATTGAGATGGTTTGGGATGAGTTGGACCGCAAAGTGAAGGAAAAGCAGCCAACAAGTGCTCAGCATATGTAGGAACTCCTTCAAGACTGTTGGAAAAGCATTCCAGGTGAAGCTGGTTGAGAGAATGCCAAGAGTGTGCAAAGCTGTCATCAAGGCAAAGGGTGGCTAATTTGAAGAATATAAAATATATTTTGATTTGTTTAACACTTTTTTGGTTACTACATGATTCCATATATGTTATTTCATAGTTGTGATGTATTCACTATTATTCTACAATGTAGAAAATAGTAAAAATTAAGAAAAACCCTTGAATGAGTAGGTGTCCAAACTTTTGACTATAACTGTATGTATGTACAGTCCTCTGTAGCTCAGCTGGTAGAGCACGGCGCTTGTAACGCCAAGGTGGTGGGTTCGATCCTCGGGACCACCCATACACAAAAAAATGTATGCACGCATGACTGTAAGTCGCTTTGGATAAAAGCGTCTGCTAAATGGCATATTATTATTATTATTATTATGTATGTATTATATATTCCTGACATTGCGCATTCTGATATTTCTTAATTTATTTCTTTTTTATTATGTGTGTATTGTTGTGTATTGTTTTTAGATATTACTGTTGGAACAATAAGTATTTAGCTGCACCTGCGATAACATCTGCATATTTGTATATGCCACCAACAAACTGATTTGAGGTCAAGGAATCAAGGATGAGATTTATCAAGGAAATACTGAGAAACACACTTTATGACTGGAAAAAGAAATACTCACGCCTCTCACACTCCGCTCTTGTGTGTGCCTCTCTGGATTCAACTCCGCCCCCAGCCCATCGCTAGCCAACCAATCCTTGTCCTCCACGTCCCATTCTTCGTCGCAGTCTGCAGCATCATCATCGGATTGGCTGGAACTCAAGTGCTCCACCTTCAGTCCATTGCTAGGCAACCAATCACTGTCCTCCTCTTCGCATTCTTCGTCACAGTCTTCAGCATCATCGGACTGGCTGGGACTCATGGGGGCACCGCTAGCATCCTCCAGTATCCTCCTGATGTCCTCTTTCAGTTGGAGTAACCAAGACATTCCCTGCTCCTCTGATTTCATTGAATCCGTATTGTCCCACATTTCCTCCATGATTTTACGCCTTAATAAGCGATGATTCATCCCTTTATTTTCAGATCCATCTTTGCCATCTTGTCTATGACGTTCACACAGGTAACGTAAATTGTCCACGGTTAAAGTAAATAAACTCTGTTCGATTTCATCAATCAACGTTTCCTTCTCTGAACTGAGTGGATTCATATTGTCCTGCTTGTGTGGCAACAACAATGCTGTCAATAGCAGGACTTTAGAGTACCTGTAAAAAAAAAGATGTATATGTCAAAACACTCGGATCTGTAATTTCATGTCATTATTAGCTAATATTTAAAGGGATAGTTCAGGATCTTGGCAATGATTTGATATAATTCCCTAGAATTAGATGAACTTGTGGATACCATTTTTATGTCTCTGTGTCCAGTATGAAGGAAGTTAGAGTTAGTTTTGCGTGCCAATGCTAACTAGCGTTAGCGCAATGATGACATCTACAGCATGTTAGCTGTTTCCATAGACTTCCAAACTGTTCCTGTAGACTTCCAGTCATTCTTATGATCGAAATCATAACAATTCCTCTAACTCCTTAATCTACAAAGGACCTACTCAATCTCTAGACCAGATGTGATTAATTTGATCCAAGGCACTCACTAACCTAGCTAATGGAATCAAACGGTTTATACTCATTAGCTGTGATAACCCTTGATATTAGGCAGCTCTATAGCCATGGCAGATTTTTCCACCAACCTTTTAGGGCATAATTTCTTTGTTCTCTATTAGGAGAGGCACTGTTGTCATATAAACTTAAGTGTACAGTTGCAGGGGGAATGTTTGAATTTAGAAAATTATTTGTTATTAAATTAAATCAATGGTTTTGCTCCATGGAATAATCTAACAATTTAAACGTCGCCATCTTGTCTATTTCTCCTCTCTCATTGATTGGAGTCAGGTGAGTGTAGGCTTGATTGGTGGAAACCAACCTGGCTCGTCAATGAATCCACCAATCAAGCGTCACTTTGAATGGCACTCACCTCGCTCGATCAATGAGAGAGGAGAAATAGACAAGATGGCAGTGTACACATTGTTAGATTACTTAATGGAGCAAAACATGTATTTAATAACGGAGCAGTTTATATATTCAATCGTTCCCCCTGCAACTGGACACATAAGTTTAAGACAATTGTGCCTCTCATCATCGAGAACGAAGAAAGTATCGCCAAGAAAAGGTTGGTGGACAAATCTCCTGCTATGGCTATGCAGCTGCCTGAGATCTATTTATTGTGGTAGGGTTATTTTCCGTCGCCAGCCACCAGAACTATGCACAACTCAGGCAGTCCAATACAGACTCCCGATGCTGTGTCCCAAAGCTACACTTTAACATGCACTTTGTTTGAACTTTATCAATCAAATCGTCTAATCTACCACAGTGATAGCCTACTGTCAAGAAATGACATTGACAACCCGTAATATAATTCCGAAACACAATCCAGTTGATAAATGTATAATGTTGCATTCATGCATTACTATACCGTAGCTAAACTTATCAACACTAAATGGACACTAACTATACATGTCACAATTCCAGACATAATGCACAAATAGTATTTTCTGGCAATTTAACCGCTAATTTTACCAGCATTGCTCCGCATAGATGCGAGAAAAATACAATCTGACGCTCGCAGCCCGTCTTCTCTCATTAAGCATTATATTTCCAGCGTGAGCACGCTCATTCACGTGCTTAAAGAAATACTTAGCGTATGATTTGGCCTTTTTAAATGTCTATATAAACCGTTCTGATATAGCTAAACCAACTAACGTTTGAAGTTAACTAGTTAACGACATATCAGCTAGCGATCCATGTGGACCTAGCTACAAAGCGATTATAATTTGTCTAGATGCGCATTTATGATCTACCTGGTTGTTTTTAATCAACTTTAATCATATCGTCTGTGTGATTTTTATTTATTTTTTCCCTCCGATGTGTTCTCATGTTTACCTTTTGACTAAAGATGGTTTAGATACAGTCTTGCGTTCAACTCTTGTCTGTTTTGACCACTGTTTTGCTGGCAGCAGCTTGATACCGTCATTTCCGGTATGGCAAGAAGGAAGCCTTCTTTTTTTAGGTTTATTGCTCGACTTTAATGTGTATTGCCGCCACCTACTGTACAGGGTAGTGAACGATATGAAAAAAATCTATTGGAGAGGGGATGGAGGAAACGATATCATACGCTATGCCAGGGGTACTCAACTCTTAGCCTACGAGGTCCGGAGCCTGCTGGGTTTTTGTTCCACCTGATAATTAATTGCACACACCTGGTGTCCCAGGTCTAAATCAGTCCCTGATTAGAGGGGAACAATGAAAAAATGCAGTGGATCTCTCTTCAAGGTCCAGAGTTGAGTTTGAGGGCACTATACAAAAACAGACACATTAAAAAAAAACATCCAGTCATAGTCCAGGGCGGAACATTCTTCAACATGATTCCTTGCAAGGCCTCGGCTGTAAAATCACTGAGTCCCAAAGAGCGTTCAGCTGCACTTACAATGATGCCAATTTTCTCTGATTTCTTCTCCATTTGTGATGTGCAGTTTATGACCATTGCAATAAATGATACAAAGTCCACCTTTTTAACATGCAATATATCAGGATCCCTTGGTTACCGAGAAACATTATCTGGTGCAGGCTCTACTACCATCGCGTCTTCAACGCCACTCGATCCTTCCACTGTGACCCACTCGTTTTCACCTGACACACCATCAGTTTCAAACAGAACATCCGTTTCCGCCATCTTCCTTCCGAGGAAGCCTTCAAAATAAGACTAGAATGAGTTCTACGTTCTACTCGATGATAGGATGAGTTATACATGTAGCAGACAGTAGAAGGAAGCTCCCCATTAAACAACAATCACCCGTTTATTAGATGGACGTGACAAAGACAATACAAGGCATCACGTGATTCAGATCAGAAGCATAAAATACAGGTCAAACACAGTGAGTTTATGTCCGAAATGGCACCCTAATAATCCCTATATAGTGTTTTGCCAGGACCCATAGGGTGCCCATAGTGCACACTACATAGGGAATAGGGTGCCGTTTCAGACACCTCCTGTGTTTTTCCTTCAGTTCCTTGCCTCTGTACAAAACTCCTGTCCAGCCTGTACTGAACAAAACATATCGAGCACTCGCAAGTAGACTCATCTCTATATTTAAAAATAACTTCATATTCTCGTAGCCTATAGCTGTCTTTGTTACACAAGTTGCATCACTCCTGGGCTACAGCACACAAAGATGGTAAAACACGGTATCGCAGGGTTGCAAAAATATATTAACTGTTAACCCAAAATGTCCCGGTTTCCCAGAAATCTCAGTTGGAAGATTCACGAAATCAGGAGGGAATAAGCAGGAAATCCAGAATCCTCCAACCAGGATTTCTGGGAATCTTGGGAAGTTGCCGTATTTTTGCAATCCTATGCAGGTAGAAGCACGGCAGCGTGTTCACGTGTCAGGGAATTGGTCCGTGTTCAGATTGTGAGCGTGGTCACTGAGTGCTGCTGACCCCTGTTTGACCTCCAGGAAACACAGACCATCACCATGGGAACTGAAAAAGCAAACCGACAGCGTATTAGAATCCACCCCTCTCCGTTTAGAAAAACAACAGCCCATCCTGTGAAAACCCCTTTCCTCATCAGGGGTGTGTATTCACTAGGAACCCAGTGGAAGCAAAGGGACAAAACAGGGAGGGACTACCGTAACTAAACATCGTCCAAAAGGATACTCATTTTTGTTTTAGCAAAACGTTTTGCTACGGTGTGCACTAATGGATACATACACTTCTGGTGTGTCTAACATGACTTTGGCCCAATCCCAAATCAACCCCTAAGCACTTGTGGAGATCTGAGATGAGTTGACAGGTGTAAGAGATCTGGTAATGGCTCCACATTGACCTCTGATAGGCTAGGTGATATCACCATATTGCTCATACCAATTCAAGCCTCTCAGATCTCCATAAGTGCGTAGGTGATGATTTGGGATTGGGTCAGTGTCTTTCCTCACCTGTTGTGCCCAGGCAGCAGTACGATGCTGAGGGTGTTGTCAGGTAGAGATCTGAACAGCTTCCCCACGCGCCGGTCCAACTTCCTCATCACACACGCCACTTCCTGTTCCTCTCTTCCAGTTTCCTGTGAGGACTCGTCCGGCGTCTCTCTGTCGGACCCAGTCGTCGTCATCATAGTAACCCAGGAGCACAGGTGGGGCGGAGTCAGGGCTCTGCGGGTGCTCACCTTCCTGTCCCAGAGTTCCACAGGTGAGCTAAGGACCGCGTCCACTGTGTCAGGACTATCATACTCTGAAAAATATACACATACACTTTAATATGATTATTAACAAATTGCATATCGTGTTTGGAAATCATACAACTAAAATTCAACAGCTAAAATTACACACAGGTCATTGATGATGGGCGGCAAGTAGCCTAGCGGTTAGAGCGTTGGGCCAGTGACTAAAAGGTTGCTGGTTCGAATCCCCCGAGCCGACAAGGCTCTGTCTGTGCCCTTGAGCAAGGCACTTAACCCTAATTGCTCCTGTAAGTTGCTCTGGATAAGAGCGTCTGCTAAATGACTAAAATGTAAAAAATAAATGATATTGGTACATGTGAAGCATTGACTCACTTAAGAAAGCATGTCTCCTACGTTTCTGTTTCCCAGAGTGCTTTGCAGGAAGAATTACGCCCTTGACCGCTCCGTACCGTCCGAAGGCCTCACGGAGGTCCTCTTCACAGAGTCCGGCAGTCTTAGCCTGTAGCCTCGCTCCAACCTTGGCTTCGGCTGCTATCTCTGCTAGCATAGCTTTCGCTTTGAGCAGAGTTCCATTGACTTCAGCTGAGAGCTCTGCTAGCTTAGCAAATTTTGCTTTAGCATGTAGCCCGGGTCCATTCGCTTCTGCTAGCTTAGCTTTAGCATTTAGCAAAGTTCCATTGACTTTCTCTAAGAGCCCTGAATGGTTCGCTTTAGCGTGTAGCCTAGCTCTATTGACCTTATCTGGGAGTGCTGCTACGTTAGCATTTAGCCCAGTGCCATTGAATTTAGCTGCTGCGTTAGCATTTAGCCAAGTCTCATTGACTTTAGCTGCTGCGTCAGCATTTAGCCCAGTCCCATTGACTTTGGCTGCAAGCCGTGCTGTTTTAGCGTTAGCCTTTAGCCCTGCGGCGTAGATGACGTTATCATTTAGCGGGTCGTCCTGCAGGCAACTCAGAAAGACGTCCAGATCCAGCGTGGACTCCTTTACAGGTCTTTGGACCTAACAGGCAGGAGAGAGATATAACACACATTAGATTTACATTCAGAAAGAGCATGAGCAACAAGACAGAAGGGTGAATTACTGGGAGCAAAGGTCAGAGGTCGAAGAGGGAGAAATTAGAACGAGTATATAAGGAAAGGGAGAGAGAGTGGGGAAAGAGACACAGACAGAGAGGCAGGGTAGAAAGCGATAGCGATTGAGAGAGACAAAGCGAAGAAAGAGTCAGTTAAACCAGACAGAGATGCATATTGAAGGGGTTACGAGAGAGAGACGTAGACAGAGAGACAGTCAGATAAACCAGACAGAGATGCATATTGAAGGGGTTACGAGAGAGAAACATAGACAGAGAGACAGAGTAAGAGAGTCAGATAAACAGAAAACGAGAGAGAGAGCGGTATCGATCCAGACCTTGATGATGTGTCCGTTGTGTAGCAGTGTTCCGTTGAGCATCTCTACAGCCAGCACAGCTCCCTCCAGCAGCTCAAACTCTACCTCTGCATGCATCTGAAAAGGCATCACAGGGTCACAGGTGAAAGGTCAAACTCGAATTTATGAGGCACTTATACTCATAGGAAAGTAATTTTGATCACTGGTCGACAACTCTGGTCCTCATCAAGACTTTGATGAGTGGAATCAGGTGTTCGTGCTGGTCCGATGAAGCGGATGCTAAGCTACTGTTTCACTAAGCACAGACTGGAATCTGTTCCAGGATTCATATGATAACATTGAGGAGTTTAGCACATCAGTCACTGGCTTCATTAATAAGTGCATCGACGACGTCGTCCCCACAGTGACCGTACGTACGTACATACTCCAACCAGAAACCATGGATTACAGGCAACATCCGCATTGAGCTAAAGGCTAGAGCTGCCGCTTTCAATGAGCGGGACATTAATCCGGAGGCTTATAAGAAATGGCGCTACGAGCTCCGACTAGCCATCAATACAGGACTAAGATCGAATCCTACTACGCCGACTCTGATGCTTGAGGGATGTGGCAGGGCTTGCAAAACTATCACAGACTACAAAGCCAAATCCAGCCACGAGCTACCCAGCAACACAAACTTACCAAACGAGCTAAATTGACTGTGCTGACCGGCAGCCAAGTGTCTTCACTGACATTTTCAACCTAAGCCGGTCTGTAATACCAACTTGTTTCAAGCAGGTTGACGGGCCGGCTCCAGGCGGTGAGGGTAGGCAACAACACATCCGCCACGCTGACCATCAACACAGGGGTCCCTCAGGGGTGTGTGCTTAGTTCCCCCCTGTACTCCCTGTTCACCCACGACTGCGTGGCCGCGCTCTACTCCAACACCATCATCAAGTTTGTTGACGACACGACAGGGGTAGAGCTGATCACCAACGACGCTGAAGCAGCCTATAGGGAGGAGGTCAGAGGCCTGGCAGTGTGGTGACAGGACAACAACCTCGCCCTCAACGTCAGCAAGACCAAAGAGCTGATCGTGAACTACAGGAAACGGAGGGGTGAACACACCCCCATCCACGGGGCTGTAGTGGAGCAGGTCGAGAACTTCAAGTTCCTCTGTGTCCACATTACTAAGGAATTAACATGGTCCACACACACCCACACAGTTGTGACGAGGGCACGACAGCGCCTCTTTCCCCCTCAGGAGGCAAAAAAGATTTGGCCTCAGATCCTCAAAGTTCTAAAGCTGCACCATCGAGAGCATCTTGACTGGCTGCATCACCGCTTGGTACGGCAACTGCAAGGCACCCGACTGCAAGGCACTACAGAGGGTGGTGAGTACGGGCCCAGTACATCATAGGGCCGAGCTCCCTTCCATCCAGGACCTTTTACACCAGGCGGTGTCAGAGGAAGACTCCCAGGCCACACATGCCATAGACTGTTCTCTCTGCTACCGCACAGCAGGCGATACCGATGCACCAAGTCTGGAACCAACAGGTCCCTGAACAGCGTCTACCCCCAAGCCATAAGACTGCTAAATAGCTAATCAAATTGCTACCCGCATTAACTCTCTTGCACTGACTCTATGCACACACACTGAACTCTACCTACACACTGAACTCTACCTACACACTGAACTCTACCTACACACTCACACATACTTACACCCTAGCACACACACTACATACGCCCACACACACACACGCATGCTGATGCCACACACACACACTTTTCACACACGCTGCTGCTACTGTTTTATATATCCTGTTGCCTAGTCACTTTACCCCTACTATATGTACATATCTACCTCAATTACCTCGTAACCCTGTACATCGACTCAGTACTGGTACTCCCTATATATAGCCATGCTATGTTATTCGTTATTCACTGTGTATTTATTCCTTGTGTCACTTCCTATATATATACACATTTTTATATATATATATATTTAACTCTGCATTGTTGTAAAAGGACCCATAAGTAAGTGTTTCACTGTCAGTCTACACCTGTTGTTTACGAAGCATGTGACAAATAAAATATGATTTGTATGGAACAAAAGCCTGCACCCATTGGAGATCCCTGGGCCAGTACTCATAAAGCCTCTCGGAGTAGGAGTGCGGATCTAGGATCAGTTTAGCCTTTTAGATTGTAATGAATGGACGGGGGGGGGGGGGGGGCCTGATCCTAGATCAGCACTACTGTGAGACGCTTTATGGATACGGGCCCTGGACTAGCGATCTTATTTTCAGGTCACGTACCCGCTGTGTAGCGTTCAGCAGCCTGACAGCTCGTACGGTTCCGCAGCTGCTGAACAGCCTCCTCACATCCCTCTCTGTGTAGTCGCTAGGCAACGGCCCTGCGAACACCACACACATCTCTCTCAGGCGCTGAGACATCTGGAACACACACCACGCACGCCACACACACCACACACACCACGCACGACACACACGAAGTTAATTTAGACAGATATGAAATCAACGCGTATACAGTTAGCCCCCCCTATTGGAATATAAAGTCATTACATCTGACAGTGATAGCAGTACTAGTTCAGTATACAGTTAGCCCCCCCTATTGGAATATAAAGTCATTACATCTGACAGTGATAGCAGTACTAGTTCAGTATACAGTTAGCCCCCCCTATTGGAATATAAAGTCATTACATCTGACAGTGATAGCAGTACTAGTTCAGTATACAGTTAGCCCCCCCTATTGGAATATAAAGTCATTACATCTGTCAGCAGTACTAATTCAGTAGTACTATATGATTATTATTTATCCGATTGATTGATATTATTTTAATGACATACACCATTTGGTGCCCAGCCCATATGTGCTTACACTAATCATCAAATACTTGCACACAAAATATATATATAGTGATGTCCATACCATGTGGTAGTGATAGATATGAGAGAGATACCGTGTGGTAGTGATAGATATGAGAGAGAGAGATACCGTGTGGTAGTGATAGATATGAGAGAGAGATAGATACCGTGTGGTAGTGATAGATATGAGAGAGAGATAGATACCGTGTGGTAGTGATAGATATGAGAGAGAGATAGATACCGTGTGGTAGTGATAGATATGAGAGAGAGATAGATACCGTGTGGTAGTGATAGATATGAGAGAGAGATAGATACCGTGTGGTAGTGATAGATATGAGAGGGAGAGAGATACCGTGTGGTAGTGATAGATATGAGAGGGAGAGAGATACCGTGTGGTAGTGATAGATATGAGAGAGCGAGAGATAGATACCGTGTGGTAGTGCTGGTCAGTAGAGATCATAGACTTCAGATGGTCAGAGAAGGAAGACAACTGGACAACGCTGAACGAGTGAGACTCTAGTCCTCTTTTAAAGGAAGACAGGACCTGGAGGAGAGAAGGAGGGATAGAGGTTAGGAGGGAGGTAGAGTGGAAGGATAGAGGGAGGGATAGAGGTTAGGAGGGAGGTAGAGTGGGAGGATAGAGGGAGGGATAGAGGTTAGGAGGGAGGTAGAGTGGGAGGATAGAGGGAGGGATAGAGGTTAGGAGGGAGGTAGGGTGGAAGGATAGAGGGAGGGATAGAGGTTAGGAGGTAGAGTGAAAGGATAGAGGGAGGGATAGAGGTTAGGAGGTAGAGTGAAAGGATAGAGGGAGGGATAGAGGTTAGGAGGTAGAGTGAAAGGATAGAGGGAGGGATAGAGGTTAGGAGGTAGAGTGAAAAGATAGAGGGAGGGATAGAGGTTAGGAGGTAGAGTGAAAGGATAGAGGGAGGGATAGAGGTTAGGAGGTAGAGTGAAAGGATAGAGGGAGGGATAGAGGTTAGGAGGTAGAGTGAAAGGATAGAGGGAGGGATAGAGGTTAGGAGGTAGAGTGAAAGGATAGAGGTTAGGAGGGAGGTAGGGTGGAAGGATAGAGGGAGGGATAGAGGTTAGGAGGGAGGTAGGGTGGAAGGATAGAGGGAGGGATAGAGGTTAGGAGGGAGGTAGGGTGGAAGGATAGAGGGAGGGATAGAGGTTAGGAGGGAGGTAGAGTGGAAGGATAGAGGGAGGGTTAGGAGGGAGGTAGAGTGAAAGGATAGAGGGAGGGATAGAGGTTAGGAGGTAGAGTGAAAGGATAGAGGGAGGGTTAGGAGGGAGGTAGGGTGGAAGGATAGAGGGAGGGATAGAGGTTAGGAGGGAGGTAGGGTGGAAGGATAGAGGGAGGGATAGAGGTTAGGAGGTAGAGTGAAAGGATAGAGGGAGGGATAGAGGTTAGGAGGGAGGTAGGGTGGAAGGATAGAGGTTAGGAGGTAGAGTGAAAGGATAGAGGGAGGGATAGAGGTTAGGAGGTAGGGTGGAAGGCTAGAGGGAGGGATAGAGGTTAGGAGGTAGAGTGAAAGGATAGAGGGAGGGATAGAGGTTAGGAGGTAGAGTGAAAGGATAGAGGGAGGGATAGAGGTTAGGAGGTAGAGTGGAAGGATAGAGGGAGGGATAGAGGTTAGGAGGGAGGTAGGGTGGAAGGATAGAGGGAGGGATAGAGGTTAGGAGGGAGGTAGAGTGGAAGGATAGAGGTTAGGAGGGAGGTAGGGTGGAAGGATAGAGGGAGGGTTAGAGGTTAGGAGGGAGGTAGGGTGGAAGGATAGAGGGAGGGATAGAGGTTAGGAGGGAGGTAGGGTGGAAGGATAGAGGGAGGGATAGAGGTTAGGAGGGAGGTAGGGTGGAAGGATAGAGGGAGGGATAGAGGTTAGGAGGGTGGGAAGGAGGGAGGGTTAGAGGTTAGGAGGGAAGTAGGGTGGAAGGACAGAGGTAGAGTACTTTTTCGTACTGGTCCCCCATGGGAATCGAACCCACAACCTACAAGTGACCCATTACACTTCTCACCTCTCTGTCTGAGCTGTGCCACTGCTGATTGGATAGAGCCAGGGTGATTTCAGCACGCTTCCCTATAAACAGGGCTGATTGGCCAGAACTCTTCAGGGCCTCGGCAAACCTGAGAGCGAGGGGGAGAGGAGATTCGGTGCAGATAATACAGACGCAGTAGTGTTGCTAATACAAGAGGAACCAGATATGGGAGAGAGAGGAAGGGTTTGTTGGTCACACCTGTTGTTGTTGTGTTTGTGTGTAGATGTTGATCTGTTGACAGGAGGCTGGTACATAGCAGGACTCCCACCCCACAGCTCTTCACAATACAGCTCCACTATCTGATAGAGAACACAGTCTGGTTATACAGCCTGGGAGTCTGGTTATACAGCCTGGGAGTCTGGTTATACAGCCTGGGAGTCTGGTTATACAGCCTGGGAGTCTGGTTATACAGCCTGGGAGTCTGGTTATACAGCCTGGGAGTCTGGTTATACAGTCTGGTTATACAGCCTGGGAGTCTGGTTATACAGCCTGGGAGTCTGGTTATACAGCCTGGTTATACAGCCTGGGAGTCTGGTTATACAGCCTGGGAGTCTGGTTATACAGCCTGGGAGTCTGGTTATACAGTCTGGTTATACAGCCTGGGAGTCTGGTTATACAGCCTGGGAGTCTGGTTATACAGCCTGGTTATACAGCCTGGGAGTCTGGTTATACAGCCTGGTTATACAGCCTGGGAGTCTGGTTATACAGCCTGGGAGTCTGGTTATACAGCCTGGGAGTCTGGTTATACAGCCTGGTTATACAGCCTGGGAGTCTGGTTATACAGCCTGGGAGTCTGGTTATACAGCCTGGGAGTCTGGTTATACAGCCTGGGAGTCTGGTTATACAGCCTGGGAGTCTGGTTATACAGCCTGGGAGTCTGGTTATACAGTCTGGTTATACAGCCTGGGAGTCTGGTTATACAGCCTGGGAGTCTGGTTATACAGCCTGGTTATACAGCCTGGGAGTCTGGTTATACAGCCTGGGAGTCTGGTTATACAGTCTGGTTATACAGCCTGGGAGTCTGGTTATACAGCCTGGGAGTCTGGTTATACAGCCTGGGAGTCTGGTTATACAGCCTGGGAGTCTGGTTATACAGCCTGGTTATACAGCCTGGGAGTCTGGTTATACAGCCTGGTTATACAGCCTGGGAGTCTGGTTATACAGCCTGGGAGTCTGGTTATACAGCCTGGGAGTCTGGTTATACAGCCTGGTTATACAGCCTGGGAGTCTGGTTATACAGCCTGGGAGTCTGGTTATACAGTCTGGTTATACAGCCTGGGAGTCTGGTTATACAGCCTGGGAGTCTGGTTATACAGCCTGGGAGTCTGGTTATACAGTCTGGGAGTCTGGTTATACAGTCTGGTTATACAGCCTGGGAGTCTGGTTATACAGCCTGGGAGTCTGGTTATACAGCCTGGGAGTCTGGTTATACAGCCTGGGAGTCTGGTTATACAGCCTGGGAGTCTGGTTATACAGCCTGGGAGTCTGGTTATACAGTCTGGTTATACAGCCTGGGAGTCTGGTTATACAGCCTGGGAGTCTGGTTATACAGCCTGGTTATACAGCCTGGGAGTCTGGTTATACAGCCTGGGAGTCTGGTTATACAGCCTGGGAGTCTGGTTATACAGCCTGGGAGTCTGGTTATACAGCCTGGGAGTCTGGTTATACAGTCTGGTTATACAGCCTGGGAGTCTGGTTATACAGCCTGGGAGTCTGGTTATACAGCCTGGTTATACAGCCTGGGAGTCTGGTTATACAGCCTGGGAGTCTGGTTATACAGTCTGGTTATACAGCCTGGGAGTCTGGTTATACAGCCTGGGAGTCTGGTTATACAGCCTGGGAGTCTGGTTATACAGCCTGGGAGTCTGGTTATACAGCCTGGTTATACAGCCTGGGAGTCTGGTTATACAGCCTGGTTATACAGCCTGGGAGTCTGGTTATACAGCCTGGGAGTCTGGTTATACAGCCTGGTTATACAGCCTGGGAGTCTGGTTATACAGCCTGGGAGTCTGGTTATACAGTCTGGTTATACAGCCTGGGAGTCTGGTTATACAGCCTGGGAGTCTGGTTATACAGCCTGGGAGTCTGGTTATACAGTCTGGTTATACAGTCTGGGAGTCTGGTTATACAGCCTGGGAGTCTGGTTATACAGCCTGGTTATACAGCCGGGGAGTCTGGTTATACAGCCTGGGAGTCTGGTTATACAGTCTGGTTATACAGCCTGGGAGTCTGGTTATACAGCCTGGGAGTCTGGTTATACAGCCTGGTTATACAGCCTGGGAGTCTGGTTATACAGTCTGGTTATACAGCCTGGGAGTCTGGTTATACAGCCTGGTTATACAGCCTGGGAGTCTGGTTATACAGCCTGGTTATACAGCCTGGGAGTCTGGTTATACAGCCTGGGAGTCTGGTTATACAGCCTGGGAGTCTGGTTATACAGCCTGGTAATACAGCCTGGGAGTCTGGTTATACAGTCTGGTTATACAGCCTGGGAGTCTGGTTATACAGCCTGGTTATACAGCCTGGGAGTCTGGTTATACAGTCTGGGAGTCTGGTTATACAGCCTGGGAGTCTGGTTATACAGTCTGGTTATACAGCCTGGGAGTCTGGCTACACAGCCTGGTTATACAGCCTGGGAGTCTGTGTGTACCTGTGGTGGTCCAGTGTGTGTACCTGTGGTGGTCCAGTGTGTGTACCTGTGGTGGTCCAGTGTGTGTACCTGTGGTGGTCCAGTGTGTGTACCTGTGGTGGTCCAGTGTGTGTACCTGTGGTGGTCCAGTGTGTGTACCTGTCGTGGTCCAGTGTGTGTACCTGTGGTGGTCCAGTGTGTGTACCTGTCGTGGTCCAGTGTGTGTACCTGTGGTGGTCCAGTGTGTGTACCTGTCGTGGTCCAGTGTGTGTACCTGTCGTGGTCCAGTGTGTGTACCTGTCGTGGTCCAGTGTGTGTACCTGTCGTGGTCCAGTGTGTGTACCTGTCGTGGTCCAGTGTGTGTACCTGTCGTGGTCCAGTGTGTGTACCTGTCGTGGTCCAGTGTGTGTACCTGTGGTGGTCCAGTGTGTGTACCTGTGGTGGTCCAGTGTGTGTACCTGTCGTGGTCCAGTGTGTATGAAGTACTGGGCCAGTTCCAGGGCAGCCTGGGCGTCCTCTGTGGGGTCATGACCCCTCCTCTCCTCTGTCTGGATCTGCTTCCTGTGGGGCACAAACATATGAGTAGGGTGAAGTTGCCCCTAGACATTGATCTTGGGTCAGTTTAGCTTTTTCCCCACTTAATGGTTCAGGTTAGGATTGGGGGCGAAGAAGCTGATCCTAGATCTGTACCTGGGGACACTTCACTCCAGAGCAGAAATACACACAAGCGTGCTGCAATTCCTACCTATTATAGAGCGCAGCAGTGTGTGTGTGTGTGTCTGTGTGTGTTGTGAGTGTGAACTCACTTGAGCACGGTCTCAGCCAGCACCTTGAGTTTAAACCTCTGTCCAAACTCTCTCCTGTACAACAGGGAGGTGTCAATCACATGGGGGTGGATCAGCTGGGAGGAGACAACACAACAGGTCAGGGGTCAGCTGGGAGGAGACAACACAACAGGTCAGGGGTCAGCTGAGAGGAGACGGGGTCGAAAATGTTTTGCAATGGAAAACAAAAAACAAGGTCCCTCCCCGTTTTGGCCCGTTTGGTTCCTTGTGAATACGACCCAGGTGTGTCTTCAGGAAAGTGAAACTGTCTGAGCGTTGAAGATAGAAATGAATAGAGCTGACATGATTCTCTATCATATCTGTTCTACACCATACATTTCTATTATATTCTCCTGAACAGGCCTCGGGCATTGCTGCTAGCCGCAATTGCAACCACTATCGTCATGGCTACATTGGTAAACCACGGCGACTCACATTCAGGGCCCTGAGGTCGTTGTCAAGGGAGTGGCCAACCAGGACCGCGTCCCGCGGCAACACCTTCTTGAGCTTTGATTGGACTTCCCTTAGGGTGGTGGTGATTGGCTGCAACATTGCACAGGTGATACCAGAGAACCTATCAGGGGAGAGGAGATGTTATGTACAGATATGGAGAAGCAGACACACACCACACACACGTAAACACACAGAGACACACACACACACACACTCAGAGACACACGTAAACACACACACTCAGCTTACTGTGTAAGGTAGTTTAAGATGCGGTTGGGAGGTTTGACCAGCTCGTCCAGAACACAGCTCCCTCTGCTGTCTACTAGAGAGATACGCGTCAGCTCGTTGCCCCGCTCTGTCAGACACTACACACACCGAACCACACACACGTTAGACACTAGAGAACAAATAACAATAACTAGAGAACAAAATGGAGGTTTCATCTTCTGTTAATAAAATCTATGAATGATATGACATGAATATGGGATGTGTCCCAAATGGCACCCTATTCCCTATATAGTGCACTACTTTTAACCAGGGCCCTATGGGGCCGGAATAGGGTGCCATTTGGGATACAGACATGTTCTCACCATCTCACAGTCCAGCCCATAGAGAGGACTACTGTCAGTCACACAGTCATCACTGTCTGTACACACAAAGCCCTCACTGCCAGGCATACCTGGAAAACACAAGACAGACATCAGAGAGAGAGTGGGACCTGTGAGTGTGTGTGTGTGTGTGTGTGTGTGTGTGTGTGTGTGTGTGTGTGTGTGTGTGTGTGTGTGTGTGTGTGTGTGTGTGTGTGTGTGTGTGTGTGTGTGTCCAGTGTGTGTGTCTCACCGTGGACAGGGAAGTGTTTCTTGATCATCTCCTCCTGGGTGAGGAGGTATCCAGTCAGCCCTCTGCTCTCCTGACCAAACTTCCTGATCACTGGGTGCCACCGCAGACCTACACACACACACACGTCATGGGTGGGATCTGAAACCCTGTCTCCCACTCCGGAAATCAACATCTTAACCATTAGACCAAGAGGAAATTCCCCCTTGGGCCGAGGGTGACCGATATTAAGTGGCAGGCAGGGCTACTCATACACACCTCCCTCTGGCTGAGCACTCGTCTGGTCTCCTAGCGCACCAGCGGGACTACTGTTGCCAACAACTTCACTGCTGAATATTCCAGAAATCACGTTGCCAGGCGATGGAGTGTAACTGTGTCTCTGAGGTCAGAGGACATTGATGGAGTCAGGATTCATATCAATGGCGGAATCTTATGCAATATGACTGACAGGGTGTGTCCCAAATGTCACCCTATTCCCTATATAGTGCACTACTTTTGACCTATACGGTTCTGTTCAAAAGTAGTGCACTATATAGGGAATAGGGTGCCATTTGGGCATAGACTTACAGAGGTGTACTTGGTGCGGAGGTGTTTGAAGTACAGGTAGTGTCTGTAGAAGTGGGCCTGGCTCAGTCCTTCTAGAACCACCACGCTCACCCCTGATACCTTTCTCTGGTGGTGGAGGTGACACCAACTGAGACGGGTACAAGACAATAACATGTTAGCACTTATCAATCAACATACATACCTATCTATCATGTTATTGTTGTGGCAGAATGTTTGCTTCCGTTCCTGTCGTGATGTCCATCCCTATGGAGTAGTGTTGTTGCCTTGAGAGTCTAGACTCTGATCTAAGATACGTTTTTATGTCTTTTTTTGTTGTTGTAGTAGCTAGCTAACATACCTGGGTTGTTTCAGCCCACCGGTTTTCCCCAGAGCAGCAAACTGAAGCAGTTCCGTCAGATCTTTCAACGTGACCGGTTCCTGGAGACGGTCAAACGGCAGCGTGAGCCGTGGGGGACGGGAACGGTGCTCAGACTCTGGAACTCCGTTACGGTCTATCTCTTTCACTCGTTTACTGCTCTCTGGTGTTGGGGAAGGTTCCCTCTTTCTCTTGAGACAGACTGGTGACGCCATGCTTAGGGGAGTCCCAGGTTTGATGAAGGAAGGTTGTTGCTCCGAGATCAAGTCCTCATGAACTGTGTTGGTTGGCTAGTTGTAGTGACTCAAACTGGACATGGATCTGAGTGAAGAAAGTAAATTATTGTTGAGTCAATTATGCCATCCTAGCTTCAAGTCAATATTTCTCGAAAATATTACGTTATATTAGAATATTTAGGACAGTTAGTTTAGCTGGCTAATTTATTAATCCTGGTTTTATGGAACAGACCCTGGATCACCCAAAGGAGTTTTCAGAAGAGAAATCTAGCTAGCTAGATCATATCCTAGCAACAGTCCCAACTGTGACAAAATTCAGTTAAATGTTATTTCCTAATTGATTAATTATGTGTTATGTCGTTGATACTGATCGAACTCCAGATGTGTACACACTACTGCATCTCGACATCACGTTGAAGTGATCGTGACTTGTTTATTTACACAACCACAACAATCATACATAACGCGAACAATAAGTAAATAAAGTAGCATGTCCGAAGTCCACTAACAAGTTACAGTGTGACTAGTGCAAATAAAGATCAATACCTCGTAGTGGGTCAATCTGTGTCGTGAAGTTTTCCGGCTTCGCCTCACACGTTTCAAGGTTTCCATGCTGCTGGTCGATCATCGCGTCCTGCTCGAAAACGATTATTTTTCCTTTCAGCCCAAACCAGTCGAGCGCAGCAGAGTAACAGATGTGACGAGCCGAGGATTCAAAAAGTTAACCGCGAATCCAACACTGCTTTGTTATGAAGTTTTATGCGATATTTTAACTTGATACTTTATATTTGAAGTCATACTTTGGTTGTTACATTGTTAACATTTAATGTACACTATTCGTAACGAAGTTGTGTCCGTGGCCTGAAGAAAACGACATGTCTACAAAGAAACTGGCGAAGTAAGTAACGTTAGCTAGCTTTGTAGCTAAAAGATATCCAGACAGCCAGGCATGCTAGCCGAGAAACAATGTAATTCAAATGCCGACTTGCCATGATTCTCATGAAAATATAGTTTTTAGCGCTTCCATGAACATGAAAGTACAAAGATTAATATTCACAGTAGCAGGGGGTGACAAAACTGATGGGATGATGTCTTCCATAACAAAACAGACAACTAGGGTTCGTGAGGAAACGCAGCCAGTCATCAACTGGACAGAAGAAACTACTAACATCTAGTAAGAGTCTTTTAAAACGCCCTACATTTTTTGATTTCTGCTTGAATCAATGGCATCTCATTCAACTTCCATCACTTTTGACTTTCTACTTTCCAGATCAAATATTCCCATATCTGATTGTCATTGACTTCGAATCCACATGTTGGAGAGCGAGGAACAGCTATGGGCAGGAGATTAGTAAGTATACAGTACTTTGATGACAATATTTGTGGTAATATCATACCTACATACTGAAACATCACTCCTTTTTTTTGTCCCCTCTCTCCCCCTCCTACCTCTCTCCATCTCCCCTCCCCAAATCCCCTCCCCCATCTAGTTGAGTTTCCTGCTGTTCTCCTGAACACCTCTACAGGTGAGGTGGAGTCAGAGTTCCATACGTACGTTCAGCCGCAGGAGCACCCCATACTGTCTGACTTCTGCACCGAGCTCACTGGAATCACACAGGTATACACACACACACACACAGATGCACCCTCTCCATGCAGACATATATGCCCTTCTCCCCTGTGGCCAGTTCAACAGGATGGTACAGTCAGAATATTTTAAGCATTAGCAAACATCCGTGTGTGTGTTTTTCTTCTGGTTTAAACATGACAACAACAGTATTTTTAGTGTTAGAAAACATCCATGTTTCTCTTCTACAGGCCACTCCACATCTGTCCCACTTCTCACACACACTAATGTTTGTTATTCATTTTGTTTCCAGCAACAGGTGGAGGCCGGGGTTCCCCTCCACATCTGTCTGTCCCGGTTCTCCCGGTGGCTGTCGACTCTGGAGCACCAGAGGGGTGTGGTCTTCCCCAGGGACCAGAGGGCTCCAGCCGTGGAGCGGCGCCCCTGTGCCTTCGTCACCTGGTCAGGTATAGTAGCTTAGGATAGGAAAGGTTACCCGGGTCACCTTCAAATAGGAGGAAACGTTTAGAAATTCTTATTTTCCTCTGTAGGCCCAGTACTCATACCTGACCAAAAAAAACAATCACATTTTATTTGTCACATACACGTGTTTAGCAGATGTTATTGCGGGTGTAGCGAAATGCTTGTGCTTCTAGCTCCGACAGTGTAGTAATATCTAACAATTTCACAACATATACCCAATACACACAAATCTAGTAAGGAATTTAAGAATATATACATATATGGACGAGCAATGACAGAGCCGCATGGACTAAGATACAGTAGAATATTGTTGCCTTTCCAGTGTATTCTTTGTTAAAATTGAGATAGAATAAGGAAATGTTCACACTTTAGTACAGTCTCAAACATTTAATGGGGATAACCATGTTCAACTGGATTGGTTGGTTGATTCTGTCTTGTATTGTTCCAGACTGGGACCTGGCGGTGTGTCTGCTGTATGACTGATGGATGGATTATCTGTGTTCTATTGTTCCAGACTGGGACCTGGGGGTGTGTCTGCTGTATGACTGATGGATGGATTATCTGTGTTCTATTGTTCCAGACTGGGACCTGGCGGTGTGTCTGCTGTATGACTGATGGATTATCTGTGTTCTATTGTTCCAGACTGGGACCTGGCGGTGTGTCTGCTGTATGATTGATGGATGGATTATCTGTGTTCTATTGTTCCAGACTGGGACCTGGGGGTGTGTCTGCTGTATGACTGATGGATTATCTGTGTTCTATTGTTCCAGACTGGGACCTGGCGGTGTGTCTGCTGTATGACTGATGGATTATCTGTGTTCTATTGTTCCAGACTGGGACCTGGGGGTGTGTCTGCTGTATGACTGATGGATGGATTATCTGTGTTCTATTGTTCCAGACTGGGACCTGGGGGTGTGTCTGCTGTATGATTGATGGATGGATTATCTGTGTTCTATTGTTCCAGACTGGGACCTGGGGGTGTGTCTGCTGTATGATTGATGGATGGATTATCTGTGTTCTATTGTTCCAGACTGGGACCTGGCGGTGTGTCTGCTGTATGACTGATGGATGGATTATCTGTGTTCTATTGTTCCAGACTGGGACCTGGGGGTGTGTCTGCTGTATGACTGATGGATGGATTATCTGTGTTCTATTGTTCCAGACTGGGACCTGGGGGTGTGTCTGCTGTATGACTGATGGATGGATTATCTGTGTTCTATTGTTCCAGACTGGGACCTGGGGGTGTGTCTGCTGTATGATTGATGGATGGATTATCTGTGTTCTATTGTTCCAGACTGGGACCTGGGGGTGTGTCTGCTGTATGACTGATGGATGGATTATCTGTGTTCTATTGTTCCAGACTGGGACCTGGGGGTGTGTCTGCTGTATGACTGATGGATGGATTATCTGTGTTCTATTGTTCCAGACTGGGACCTGGGGGTGTGTCTGCTGTATGAGTGTAAACGGAAGCAGCTCCACAAACCTGATGTTCTGAACAGCTGGATAGACCTGAGAGCTACGTACAGGGTAGGTGTTGGTGTGTTGGTGTTGTGTGTTGGTGTTGGGTGTGTGTGTGTGTGTGTGTTAATGGTATCCCAGTCTAACTCATGTGTCTGTCTCAGCTGTTCTACAACAGAAAACCCAAGGGACTGAATGGAGCTTTACAGGATCTGGGGATTCAGTTCTCTGGACGGGAGCACTCAGGTACAAACACACACACAAACCAAAGGCATATCTCTAATTGCATTTATAGTGCTGAGCGATTAACAGAAATGTTGGTTATTTTGCTGTTTTTAAGCAACTAATTGACCAACGTCGGTTCAATTATTAGAATTCCATTTAGTTCGTTTTTTCCCTTCTGTGAGCTCAATGCGCACGTTGCAGTTCAAATGCAATAAATCGGATCCAGCCTAAACTGTGCAATGTAGTAGGGAATTGTAGTTTCCAACAGGCCAGTAATCTACATAGTTTAGCACATAAAATATGGTAATTAACTACAATAACCATAGTCCATTGCTCATCTACTTGTCCAGTCTGTGTTTATTTTATGCCCTGCTACGGAAGAGGCAGAAGAGCACAGCTGTTGCTTCGTGAGGTTTCTCTACCTGAAAATACATGATCTAAGTGATTGATAGTCGGTGTTCAGCAGTCATAAAAGTCTGCCTTATTTAATTTGAAGAACTACTAAAATAGTGATTTTGTCAGACAGCAGCTCTATAGAGATGAGATGATGACTTGGAATGAAATGAGTCATCAAATAAAACAAATGTAATATACACAACAACTGGAATATTTTATTAAAGTAATGTGAATAAATGGTTAATAAGTGATAAGCAGTAATGGGCAGTCACTACCATCATGGGACTTTTATTAATAGTTTTATTCTGTGTTGTTACAGCATTCAACCCAAATAATCGAAAACCGTGATTATTTTTTAATAATCGAACCGAAACCGAACCATCCTCAAAAAGCACTAATCGCTTAGCACTAGTCATTTAATAACATTATGATCAAAACATACACACAAGACTCCAGTCATCCTTGTCAGTTACTGTGAATAATAAAATAATATTGTTTGAAGGTCTGGACGACGACCATAACACAGTTACAATGAATAACATTAATATAAAACAACATTCATATTTCTCTTCAGCATTTTTGAAAATCTTGGCACAGAAATAGTTGTTGAATGTTATTTGCAGGTCTGGACGACGCCCGCAACACGGCCCACCTGGCCTGGAGAATGATGAGGGATGGCTGTGTGATGAAGATTACGCGCCGTCTGGAGCGGGTGAGTGGCTTCCTGACCAACCCCCAGTTCTAACGACCCCACCGTGCTGACGACCCCCGGCCTACTGTACTACGCCCCTAAAGACTAACACAGGGGCGACCTACATCGAACCCTTGGATTTCTGTCAACGCCCCAGAATACCCACTCCTCCTCCCGTAAAGACTCATGCAGGTGACTCTCCCCCGTTCCATACACACCTGGGTCGTATTCATTAGTGAAAATGTAAAAGGTTTTGCAATGAACATTCGTTTCTTATTGGAGTTCAGGAAGTCACTCCTTGTTTCGGGTCAGTTTTCTTCCAATTGGTTTCTAGTGAATATGACTCGTCTCCTCTGTTTACTAGACTGACTATCAATAAAGTTTGTCCAAAATGTTTTGACTTGGGCTTCCCGAGTGGCGCAGCGGTCTAAGGCACTGCATCGCAGTGCTAGAGGCGTCACTACAGACTTGGGTTCGATCCCAGGCTGTATCACAACCAGCCGTGATCGGGAGTCCCATAAGGCAGGGCACAATTGGCCCAGGGTCGTCCGGGTTAGGGGAGGGTTTGGCCCAGGGTCGTCCGTGTTAGGGGAGGGTTTGGCCCAGCGTTGTCCGGGTTAGGGGAGGGTTTGGCCCAGCGTTGTCCGGGTTAGGGCAGGGTTCGGCCGGGGGGGCTTTCCTTGGCTCATTGCGCTCTAGCGACTCCTTGTGGCGGGCCGGGCGCCTGCAGGCTGACCTTGGTCATCAGTTGAACAGTGTTTCCTCCGACACATTGGTGCGGCTGGCTTCCGGGTTAACCAGGCGGGTGTTAAGAAGCGCAGTTTGGCGGGTCATGTTTCGGAGGACTCATGTCTCAACCTCCCGAGCCCGTTGGGGAGTTGCAGCGATGAGATAAGATCGAAAAAGGGGTTCAAATACAAAAAAATACAACAACAAAAATGTATTGATTTATTTTATTTGTTTACCTCTTAGGCGCCTTTGAAAACCAAACCCCTGTTTGGAAATGGGAACGCGCCAGGGAATGGTTGTCCTGGCAACAAGAGGGATAACAACACCTCTGTCAAAAACCCCTCCAAGACGACAGAGATCGGCGGCCATCTGGAAAATCATCCCAACAGCAAGCCAGTTAGCAACACAGACGTTGTTGAAACACGACCCAAGCCTTCAGACAACATGGTTCCCAACACAGAGGTGAATTCCAACTTAACCGCTGAACCTGTTCAGTATCAGAGTATTGTTTCACCAAAGACCCTTCTAAATGGCCTGACCACTCCAATGTGTGGTAGTAGCAGCAGAACAGTTCGAATAGGAACGATACGGTCCGTCTCCTCTCCTATGACTTTCAATATCCCCTCTCCTCACCACAACATCAACAGCCTCGTTCTGGTCTCCACCACTGTGAATTGCAATACATATCTACCCCAGCCAGACCCGACCCTTGACCCGGAAACAGGAAGCATGGAGGAGGAAGTGCCCATCTTGGTGGAAACGGAGTCGTGCAGTTCGTATGACGACGTGGCGTTGGAGGAGGACTGGGATGTCATGGTTGGTGACGAGGCTTCTGTTGCTGACGTGTACACAGAGAACGAGAGGTTTGAGGTGGACGATACCTCGGTCTATGGGAGGACCTTGCTGTGTCCGGGCCCAGTACATTCAAATCCTGGTGGAGGTCCAACCAACAGTGGGCCTAGTTCCAAGACCACCAACACACCCTGCCAACATCTGACCAGCCTGGTACACAACACCGATACCACAACATCCTCCAGTAGCTCGGTGTCTTTGAAAGCTAAGACAACGAGGACCCACAACACCTCTGCACCCAATAGTTTGTCCAGTTTTTCTTTTGCCAAACCCAGACCGGTTACCCATGGCTCAAACCTCTCAGATACGCGGTCAAGACTGAATACGGAAACGTCAAAAAAGTCCTTTGTGATCTACAAGGACGAATCAAGAACATCCTCCAGTTCTGCAAAAACGGAGACGACAAGGATCTACAACTCCTCTGGGTCCAATAGTTCATGCAGTTCCTCCTTTAACAAACCCAGACCTGTTACCCATGATTCCAACCGCTCAGATACACGGTCAAGACTGCAAAAGGCAACATCAAACAACTCCTTTGTGATCTACAAGGACAAGCCAAGAGCCTCAAATACCTCTTCTACATCCAGCATTTATATCACATCCAATACCTCAACAGCATCCCATCCTTCCTTTGCCAAACCCAGAACAGTCATCCAGAACTCCAACCTCCATGCTACACGGTCAAGACCGCTCACAACAAAAAACCCTGCTGACGCCTTCACATCCAAGTCCTCTACTACAACCCTTCCCAATCCTTCCTTCACTAGACCCAAACCAGTTACCACCAGCAGTGACTCTAACCTCTCTGCTTCACACACGCAGACACCAAACGGCTCTGCATCCAATCCTTCCTTTGCCAGGCCCAGACCTGTCGTCCATAACCCTAACCCATCGACCTCACGTTCAAGGCTGCACACAGAGACGCCAAACGCATCTTTCACGATCCACAAGGCCTCCTCTTGCCTCTCCTCCTCCGTCTCTCGTCCTTCTGTCGGTGGATCGTTCTCCATCCTCTCCTCGTCCGTTAACCGGTCCTCGTTCCCGCTGACCCGCAGCACCAAGATCACGGCCCCGCTGTGCGACTGCGGGCGGCGAGCCAAGCGTCTAACGGTGTGTAACGGCGGTCCGAACCACGGCCGAGCGTTCTACTGCTGTGCGGTGCGTAAACCCGGCCCCGGGGGGACCAGGAAGGGATGTGAGTTCTTTAAGTGGGAGTCTGCTCTCCTCCAGGCTAAGTCACCAGCCTCCGCTGCCGCCTCCATCGCTCTGTGTTTTGGTCTCAACTCCAGTGTTGTTCGTCCCCTGTCATCATCTAGAACGAGCTATTAGTTAGCTGGAGAATCTCAATAGCGTTTCCTTCATTCCTCAGTTCCCATTGGACTTCATTCCTCAGGACCCATTGGACTTCTCATCCAATGGGTTTTGAGGTGGCGAGGAGAGCGGACACGAGGAATCTAGGAAATACAATTGAGATTCTCCTCTAGATTCTCCTAACAAAGGTGTCATATTGAAACTGTACTTTATGAATATGTATGATGCGTGTTATTTGAGTATATGATTTATTATGTCCACATACTAAATCTGGTGCATTCATTGACCAATCCCCTATACGGTTTCTAAATAGAATTGATCCTCATAATGTGAGATGTCATGATGAAATGTAAAATACTTTTTAGGTCAGCAGTTACAATTAAAGATGTGATGAATTTTATTACATGGGTTCTATTGTTGTAAATAGTAACAGTTGGAGTCGGACCAAAAATGGAAATTATAAATGTTTTATGTTCTAACATAAGGACGGAATTGCACATATTGCAAATTGTCCCTCTTGGCGCCCTGTACTAGAGCCGCCAACATTTGCATGCGCAACAATAGTGGAATCGGCGGTTCTCCTTCAAAATGAACTGTGAATAATGAGTGAGAAAGTTAGTGGGTCAAAGATCATACCCCCAAGACATGCTAACCTCCTGTTTTTGGTAATGGTGAGAGGTAACCATGTTTTGGGGGTATGATCTTTGACTCTCATAATTCATTCAGGATTATCCGTAATCATGGTAGCGTCCACATTCATGTGAAAGTGTTTAGGATTTTTTTGTTTTTGTTACTCCAAAATGACACTTATTTACCATTCATTTCTATTGGGCACAACATCATCTCAAACACAACCAAAACGAACTGCAAATGCATCCCAACAAGTTTGTAGAGTCACACGCTTGATGTAGTCATTGCGCGCTAGGAATATGGGACCAAATACTAAACTTTTGACTACTTTATAAGAATCTTTAGGGGTGTCCAAATTTTTTTTTTAATGATTACTTGTTAAATGAAAATCTCTTTCTCCTGAGCAATTGTATTAGTATAACATAATATCATTTCCCAAATGTTTTAAGCATACAATACAGCTCAGTATTTGAATTATTTATTTTATACAGTCATCATTGCTCATCTTTAACAAGGGTGTCAATAATTTCGCACCCCACTGGTATATATGGCGTTACTTCATGGGGGACTGAGGACTAAATACCCAGAAGCCCTTTCTGCTCCATTGGTCCCAATTTAATAGACTATTAGGACTAGAAACTACATATTGGCTTCTAGAGGGAAAAAAATATTCCATGTGCCGAAGTCAAAAGTGCGGTTGGAATCACTTAGTAGGGTCTGTAGAATCTAATACGTGTGGCTCAGTTGGTAGAGCATGGCGCTTGCAACGCCAGGGTTGTGGGTTCGATTCCCACATGTAGCCTATGGAAACGTATGCACTCACTACTGTAAGTCTCTCTGGATAAGAGCAACTGCTAAATGACAAATGTATATGATATATGGTCTAGGCCTGCATTGGAACCAAGTGGGTGGAGTAGAAAGTGCTGCTGGGTATTTAGACCCCAGTCCCCCAAGAAATAACACCATATATAGATTCTACAGACCCTATTGAGTAATCCCAATCCCCTTTAACTTCAACACAGAATCATTTTTTCTCTACAGCCCAATATTGTGAATATACCAATCTGGACATTGTATTTTTCGATAGTGGTCTTAAATGTTTTTGAAGCATGTTTGTAATTGTTTCCATAAAGTACTCCTTGTATTTACTTATAATCACAAAAATGGACATTGATTATAATGTAATATCTTGTAATATATTTTTTAATTAATTATCCCAGTTGCAATGTTTTGAAATTCCGGGCTTTTATTTTGAAGGTTCGCTATTACCATACGCACGTGACGTCATCGTTTCTGCTTCTGGCAGAATACTAGTCAGAATGGCGTTTTTGAGAGCTAAAGGAGACCGGAATGACAGTATATTTTAAGGCCTAATTGTAGGCTATTTGGTTTCAGTTCTTTAACACAGCATCATTTGTCCTTGTCTTTAACTTGTTTCGAAGCGTCCCTTATGCCGTCTTTCACATCCTTTACTAAAGAATCCCGGAGTCTTCCGGCTTTTCTCCCCATCTCCCCGACGTTTTTAGGCAGTCCCGACGCCTCATGTTGTATCTGGCGAACTGTTTTGAACTTCAGCAGTTTGGTTGTCGCATCTTTTCCGGCAATTTTTGCCTTCATCAAGGCATAAACGGTGAGCTGTGCGGCCCGTCGTATAGGTCGCAACTCGGCCAGTTTTTCCACCACTTGCGCTTTGTTGAGCATAGCGGATAGAAGACGCTTCAACACCATGTTTCAACGATCTGTTTGGGAACAATACAATAACCTGACTTTATAATGTATTCAATCGGTAGGTATAGAGGAATGTGAAATTTAGATGCCTGTAAATGCATGCTACCTTAGCTGTCCCGTTCCGGACTCCGCGTTGCTTCTTCTTCGATAGTCCATCTATATGCAATGCGAAAGTTATTTTAGGTCCGTGTCGCCATCTCGTGTCACAGAGGTCCTGAAACATTTCTGAAATAAACTCATAAGGGTCGTTCCACCAATTCGGTGCCTTTTGAGATGTGGGGAAAAAACTAGATTTCACCTAATTTTAACATTTAGTCATAAAGAGCACATGTTCAACTTAATAAAAAACACGTTTTCCCATCTCAAGAGGTTAAATAAAAAAATAAGTGCCAAATAAAGTAACAGGGTTAATGATTTCATCTTAAATCAGCCATAAATCCCCTCCTGACAGGGGTAATGGAAGCTTGTTGTGTTAAACAGGGAGGGGCAATTGAATGCAAGCCCCTCCCTGTTTTTATTTTATTTTAATTAAAACATTTCTAGCCTGTCTATCTATGAGTAACAGGGTTGAAGTGTTATGCTCAACCCACTCAGTTTTCCACCACTAAACACCAGAAAATGCCAAAAAAGTGTAGAACCAGCTCACCTGCTTTTACACTATGATTTGACTATTACATAATGTTAAATGCTTATTTTGAATTATTTTTTTTCAAGGAATAGTTTCACCATATTAAGACGAGAGTTCAGTTCACGTAACAGGGTTGACCTTAGCACAAGGGACCTTTTTTTTTTTTTTTTTTACCTTAAAATGAATCACTAATCACATTAAATAAATATTAATCTTCAGAAATTCAAAACAACAAAATAACTAGGGTTTTACAATGATGGTAAAAACTTGGAGACGTGTGGGTTAAAATCAGTCACAGAGGGTGCACGGAGGGTCAAAATGCTGAATTTTGGCACTTTAGCACATCTTTATTCAAAACAAAAACAAAATTCTACCCAGGTGCATGTTTTGGTTTTTGCCCTAGCACTACACAGCTGATTCAAATAATCATCAAAGCTTGATGATGAGGACCAAGTTTGGAAAACCCTGATCTAAGTTACATAATAAAACAATTCCCATAAAAATCTGTCAGTTTAAGCTACAGATATCTGCATGGGCTGCGTCTCAATCCACCGCAACAGCCTATGTTGGCCTTCCGCATCTGTGGTGGAAGGTGGCTGAGCTACAGAGGTGTTTGTCAGACCATGAGACATCCCGAAAATCTGTCTTCTCACAAAAACGTCTGTAGCGTCACCGACTAGGTGAAAAATCTGTCGATGTGCCCTTGAGCAAGGCACTTAACCCTAATTGCTCCTGTAAGTCGCTCTGGATAAGAGCGTCTGCTAAATGACTAAAATGTAAATGTACTATGCTTTGAAACAGTGTGTTTTTCCTGATCTGGGATGACCAAGTTAACCCAGATGGTTACTTTATTTTGGTGGCGAGTGCTAGCATTAACATTGAGTGGAGATATATATTTTCAACAGTGCACATTTCATGGGTAAGTAATTAGAGCCCATTGAACAAAATCTCTCGGACACCAAGAGCGTCCACGAGGGGTCACGACCTTTGTGACAGTTGTTACTGAATCAGCTGAGAACAAACAAAAACAAAGTTGGTGAATTTAGTGGAAACCCATTTGTAACAAGCATTCGTTGTTACACCTTTGTAATTACAGACCGCAATTACCACCAGGTACATGTTGATATTACACTAACTATTGGTTGTTACTGTTAACCTCTACGGGATCGGTGTCTCGTATACGGGACGGTTGAGCTAATGTGCGCTAATGTGATTAGCATGACTGTTGTAAGTAACAGCAAACTTTCCAGGACATAGACATGTCTTATATGGGCAGAAAGCTTAAATTCTTGTTAATCTAACTGCACTGTCCAATTTACAGTAGCTATTACAGTGAAAAAATACCATGCTATTGTTTGAGGAGAGCGCACAACAACACAAAACGTATCACGGCAACCGGTTTGATAGTCGCCTCTGAAGGTAAATAATGTACATTCAGTAATCTTGCTCTGATTTGTCATCCTGAGGGTCCCAGAGATAAAATCCATTTTTATATTCAAATATAGGAACTGGGTTCTACAGTTTGAACCCTTGCTGTCTCTGGCTCCACAACCACCCCACTCGGCCATCTAGATGTGTGAAAGTTAGTGTATAAGCTAATGATCCATCATGTATGACATTCCTGGGAGTGTGTAAACTTACATTTTGTATTACCATATCATTTTTGTATGTTCTCTATAGTTATGTACTTGAAAATGTATCAATTGACCAATGCGGAACATTTGGGCAGACTTGATACAAAATAGTCCAGTATTGCAATGCTTCCCTGGATCAATCTGAAACTTTGCGCGCACACTGCTTCCATCTAGTGGCCAAAATCTAAATTGCGCCTAAACTGCAATATTATATTGTGGCCTTTCTCTTGCATTTCAAAGATGTTGAAAAAATAAATAAATAGAAAACACATTTTTTTTGTTATCTTTTACCAGATCTAATGGGTTATTCTCCTACATTAATTTCAAATTTCCACAAACTTCAAAGTGTTTCCTTTAAAGTGGTATCAAGAATATATGCATATCATTGCTTCAGGTCCTGAGCTACAGGCAGTTAGATTTGGGTATGTCATTTTAGGCGAACATTTAAAAAAAGGGTCTGATCCTTAAGAGGTTAACTACAATACTTGTTACAGTGTAATTACACATGTAGTTACGCTGTAATAAGCACCCCTTAAAATGAAGTGCTACCAAAAAATGGACAGGCCTGATGGCAACAGAAAATGTGTCCGTAAACTTTCCAAATGTTGACAAAACAAAATACTCTAGACAAGGTGGGATCTTTTTTTTGTTGGCAAAATGAATTATGCGAGAAATGTCGGTGGAATTGCTTTTATGCGCAAATATTGATATAATAACCATCATATCGAAGTAAACTTGGAGTCACGCGATGACGTGTTGCGTGGTCCTACCAATACGATTGGTCGGTAAAGCATGCAGTTTATTAGACTAGATTAAATAAATGATGATGAACTTCACACGGTAGTGAAAGTGCACAGTGATCTTGATGCTCCTTTCCAATAAATATTGAGGGGCTTCATGAATTGACTGAATTGAAAAGGAATTGACTCCCCTCTGAGTGGTGTAAAGACAATGGCTCTCCGACACTACATGCCCCATGCAAGAACAACCAGCAGACAACATTTTTGTTGTGTTAGCCAAATTGAAAATGTAACTGTTTTCAAATGTCTGCACGTTGGTCAATCGTTGCATTTCTAGTGTGCAATATGGATTAGTTGAGAAGCTCCTGCATGGTTTGAATAGCTTGCCTTCTTTTGGTTTTCTATAGTTACAGTTACTCATGAAGAATGAAACGTGGCTTTGGCCACACCATGTCCAAGGCTAATGTAAGTCTGGTCAGTTTTAAAAACCCTCTAGTAGTTAAAGCAGAACTAGGAACCAAGCTACTGTAGATTAACCCAATGACAGCGGAGAAGAAGAGAACCATGTGACCAGAAACGGACATTTTGACAAATGAAAATAAGTGCATAAAAAGCTTCTGGTTCTGAACCTAAACAAGAGGACAGCAAAACAGAACTTTTGAGAGCTTCTACCCCATCATATCTATCTTCACCAAAGTATCTTATTAAAGGTGCAATCTGCAATATAGTAAATGGGGTTTCATGTGATTGTCCTGTGTTTTATATATATTTCCACACTATGAGGTTGGAATAATACTGTGAAATTGTGAAAATTATGATAATACCTTTAAGTGTTAGAGCTGTTTGAAAAGACCGCCTGAAATCTCTGTTTTGGTGGGATGGAGTTTTGCCCTGCCTGGTGACATCACCAGAAGGTACGTTAGTTAATAGACCAATAAGAAAGAGTTCCAAACTTCTCTGCCAATAACAGCTAGTTTTCAGTTTTCCCCTCCCCACTTAGACCACTCCCAGACAGTCCTAGCAAAATTCTAGCTTGAGAAATTGCTCTTTGCTGAGAAGCAATTTGTTTCTTTTTGACCATTTGAATTGAAAACAATCACAGTAAGGTACTTATTTGTTAACCAGAAATGATTTGATTATTGAGATAAAAACAGCTGCATTGGATCTTTATTACAGTGGGGGAAAAAAGTATTTAGTCAGCCACCAATTGTGCAAGTTCTCCCACTTAAAAAGATGAGAGAGGCCTGTAATTTTCATCATAGGTACACGTCAACTATGACAGACAAAATTTGAAAAAAATTCCAGAAAATCCCATTGTAGGATTTTTAATGAATTGATTTGCAAATTATGGTGGAAAATAAGTATTTGGTCAATAACAAAAGTTTCTCAATACTTTGTTATATACCCTTTGTTGGCAATGACACAGGTCAAACGTTTTCTGTAAGTCTTCACAAGGTTTTCACACACTGTTGCTGGTATTTTGGCCCATTCCTCCATGCAGATCTCCTATAGAGCAGTGATGTTTTGGGGCTGTCGCTGGGCAACACAGACTTTCAACTCCCTCCAAAGATTTTCTATGGGGTTGAGATCTGGAGACTGGCTAGGCCACTCCAGGACCTTGAAATGCTTCTTACGAAGCCACTCCTTCGTTGCCCGGGCGGTGTGTTTGGGATCATTGTCATGCTGAAAGACCCAGCCACGTTTCATCTTCAATGCCCTTGCTGATGGGAGGTTTTCACTCAAAATCTCACGATACATGGCCCCATTCATTCTTTCCTTTACACGGATCAGTCGTCCTGGTCCCTTTGCAGAAAAACAGCCCCAAAGCATGATGTTTCCACCCCCATGCTTCACAGTAGGTATGGTGTTCTTTGGATGCAACTCAGCATTCTTTGTCCTCCAAACACGACGAGTTGAGTTTTTACCAAAAAGTTCTATTTTGGTTTCATCTGATCATATGACATTCTCCCAATCCTCTTCTGGATCATCCAAATGCACTCTAGCAAACTTCAGACGGGCCTGGACATGTACTGGCTTAAGCAGGGGGACACGTCTGGCACTGCAGGATTTGAGTCCCTGGCGGCGTAGTGTGTTACTGATGGTAGGCTTTGTTACTTTGGTCCCAGCTCTCTGCAGGTCATTCACTAGGTCCCCCGTGTGGTTCTGGGATTTTTGCTCACCGTTCTTGTGATCATTTTGACCCCACGGGTGAGATCTTGCGTGGAGCCCCAGATCGAGGGAGATTATCAGTGGTCTTGTATGTCTTTCATTTCCTAATAATTGCTCCCACAGTTGATTTCTTCAAACCAAGCAGCTTACCTATTGCAGATTCAGTCTTCCCAGCCTGGTGCAGGTCTACAATTTAGTTTCTGGTGTCCTTTGACAGCTCTTTGGTCTTGGCCATAGTGGAGTTTGGAGTGTGACTGTTTGAGGTTGTGGACAGGTGTCTTTTATACTGATAACAAGTTCAAACAGGTGCCATTAATACAGGTAACGAGTGGAGGACAGAGGAGCCTCTTAAAGAAGAAGTTACAGGTCTGTGAGAGCCAGAAATATTGCTTGTTTGTAGGTGACCAAATACTTATTTTCCACCATAATTTGCAAATAAATTCATTAAAAATCCTACAATGTGATTTTCTGGATTTTCTTTTCTCAATTTGTCTGTCATAGTTGACGTGTACTTATGATGAAAATTACAGGCCTCTCTCATCTTTTTAAGTGGGAGAACTTGCACAATTGGTGGCTGACAAAATACTTTTTTCCCCCACTGTATGTCAATCTAGCAAGCCAGGCAACTAAAAGCAATGTTTTGGCTTGTTTCTAGCTTGTTAGCTAGCTGACTACCCAGTTAAAAGAATGACCAGAGCATAGCTGACAACGTCTTAACCTTAGCTAATTTGTATTCATTATTACAGGAAGATAAATTACAACAAGATCAAAATAATGTGACGAAATAAAAGCAGGGCATTCTAACAGAGATTTTTAGAACGTGTGCACTCTCGTTTCTGGTAACCATGACAAAAGACGCTGAAACAGGGTGAAAGTTCAATTTTCGCTGCGACTGTCTACAGACATTCCACTGGAGTATAAATTAAATGTTGTTTTGACCAACGACACTTGTCGAATTCTAATTGTCTACAAACACGTTGTTAGACCAAGTATAAACCAGCCCTAAGATGTTGTACGCTCTAAGTTTTTGGCTAACTTGTTGGGAAAGTGGTGAAAGTAGCTGATTAGTGGCAAAAGTTACATTGTTTACAGTGAATAGAATGTTGGAAGTCTGGGAGTTTTCAACAATGAGACATTTACATTAGAATGTTGAAGAAATCCCATTAAAGTGGATGAGGTTTTTTTAAGGACAAAAGGTTTAATAGTTCCAAAAGTATAAATGTTATCAAACTATTCCAGACCAGTCTACACGTTTTAAAGTTAAACTATTATTTAGGGAGAAAAACATGATTGATGGTGCATCTGGCTCTTGATAATTCAATGTTGTCAGAAAAGATGGCCTAATAAAGATGCAGGGTTAGACAGATTTTAGCAGATTATAAATAAATAAATATATATTATTGGATAAACGAAAGACAGAAATAAAGAACAAAAGAAAGTAGCAGTAGTATTATATGACATATGCTAGGGGATAGACAGGTTATTAAAGTTATGACTGGAAGCTAGATAAATAAATAGAATGGATAAGTAAATGGATAGATGCCTGCCTAATGGATGAAGGGATGAAAGGGTGAGGAGAGACTTGATTGGTAGTAGATATTTCTGTTCTGATTTCAGACTTGAATGGCAGAGAAGTACACCACTATTTCATACCCTCTAAGTTTTTTTCTAACTTGTTGAGAAAGTGGTAAACATTTCAGTTATGTATTTTTATTTTTTGTGTGTAATTTTTACCCCCTTTTTCTCCCCAATTTCGTTATTACAATCTTGTCACATCGCTGCAACTCCCCAACGGGCTCGGGAGAGGCGAAGGTCGAGTAATGTGTCCTCCGAAAAACGACCCGCCAAGCTGCGCATCTTAACACCCGCTCTCTTAACCCAGAAGCCAGCCGCATCAATGTGTCGGAGGAAACACTGTTCAACTGACGACCGAAGTCAGCCTGCAGGCGCCCGGCCCGCCACAAGGAGTCGCTAGAGCGCGATGAGCCAAGTAAAGCCCCCCCCCCCCGGCCAAACCCTTCCCTAACCTGGACGACGCCCTATGGGACTCCCGGTCACGGTCGGTTGTGACACAGCCTGGGATCGAACCCAGGCTGAAGTGACGCCGCAACACTGCAGCGCAGTACCTTAGACCGCTGCGCCACTCGGGAGGCCGTCAGAGGAAATGTAGTTGATGCAGTTACTAAAACAGCAGTACCTCTTGATTGGTAGAAGTTATTTGTGTTCCGATTTCAAATTTAAATAGCAGAGAAGATTTAGCTGATGATACACTAGCAATTTTTGGAGGCAATATTGCCAGCAATGGTTGCTGCAAAACCTTTCCATTGAAAATGAGCAACTTTTTATAATCTGGGGAATCTGGCCAATTTCTAGGAATCCTCCAATCAGAGCACAGATATTGGTCATGTGATCAGCCTGACGTTGTAAAATATTTTGGAAAACATGGCGGAGGTTTTTGAGCTGAAGTGAGAGAAAAACTACTCCCATTTTGGAGTGAAATGTTGACTATTCACGTCTCAAATGTTTCCTCACTACAATATTTGATCATGATACGTTAACACATATATACTGTTTTCAGTTTGTCATATTTAACTGACAAAAATGTCCACGCTGGGGCGAATGCTAATCGATTAGCAAGCTAATCGAATCCCATGTATAGTCAATGGTACAAACTGGCTCAATTAGCCAGCTAACTAGCCCTATAGATTGTTAGCTAGCTATATCCATTTACATTTTGTTTTAGTGTACACTACCAGTCAAAAGTTTGGACACACCTACTCATTCTTTATTTTTACTATTTTTTTTTACATTGTAGGATATGCAAAATGTCCATTCATTGGATGAATAGATGCATAAAGACATTTTATTCTATACCATTATGCGTTTTATACTGTTCAGGCACATTGTCAGCGTCCTGGAGAAACACGGTTGTATTAATGTGTCTTGCTTCAGCAGCCACACTTTAAATAATGTGCAACTTATTTCTGCCTTGTAATTATTATTTGGATCACTACTCCTCTTACACCGTTTAAGCTAGAAAGGCCATTCAAACTTTAAAACATGTAGACTGGTCTGGAATAGTGTGCTTATATACAACTTTTTAAACTATTAAACGTTTTTGCCAAGAGTGTGCAAAGCTGTCATCAAGGCAAAGGGTGGCTACTTTGAAGAATCTCAAATATAAAATATATTTTGATTTGTTTAACACTTTTTTGGTTAATACATAATTCCATGTGTTATTTCATAGTTTGATCTCTTCACTATTATTCTACAATGTAGAAAATAGTAAAAATAAAGAAGAAACCCTTGAATGAGTAGGTGTGTCCAAACTTTTGACTGGTAGTGTACACTAAAACTAAATGTAAATGGCTATAGCTAGCTAACAATCTATGTGGCTAGTTAGCAGGCTAATTGAGCCAGTTTGTACCATTGACTATACATGGGATTCAATTAGCATCCTAATCGATTAGCATTCGCCCCAGCGTGGACATTTTTGTCAGTTAAACATGACAAACTGAAAACACTATATATGTATTAACGTATCATGATCAAATAGTGTAGTGAGGAAACATTTGAGACGTGAATAGTCAACATTTCACTCCAAAATGGGAGTTGTTTTTCTCTCACTTCAGCTCAAAAACCTCCGCCATGCTTTCCAAAATATTTTACAACGTCAGACTGATCACATGACCAATACCTGCGCTCTGAATGGAGGATTCCTAGAAATTGGCCAGATTTCCCAGATTATAAAAAATTGCTCATTTTCAATGGAAAGGTTTTGCAGCAACCATTGCTGGCAATATTGCCTCCAAAACGTATTGTTATTTTATTGTGTAATTAAAAAAAAAAGACTTTTGTTTATTTAGTAAATATTTTCTTAACTCTATTTTCTTAAAACTGCATTGTTGGTTTAGGGCTTGTAAGTAAGCATTTCACGGTAAGGTCTACACCTGTTGTATTCGGCGCAGGTGACAAATAAAATTCGAATTGATTTGATGATGGTAGTAAGACGTTATGGTGGTACCTGTTGAAGGGTTGGTGTTGGAAGCAGCTTCTCCAGCCTGGAGAGGAACTCCCACCCCAGAGTCTGCAGTGCGGAGTGATCCTTTGGGCCGAATTCCTCCGGAAAAACCTTCTAAGAAACAACAAGTAGAGAATAGGTCTGTTGAATGTAAACATTGAACACTACCTTGTCAAAGCATTCAACCCCTTGGAGTTATTATCCTCCTCTTGTTCACCACCTCCTCGTCACCAGCAGCTACTTAGTCACTGACCTGAAAGAAGCCTTCTCTCTCTCTCTCAACTGGGTCTTCCAGCCGTGTTTGAATCAGCTTCAGGAAGTTGGGATTCTGATGCCTCCACCTCAGGATCAGAAATCTACAGCAAGTATGGAGGATAGCACAGTGAATAAATCAAAAGAGCCAGCATCTATAACACCTTGCCTGGTTAACCAGAGCACGTGACAACGCAAGCTGTGTGAACGCCATTGACGTACCTTTCTTATTTTGCGCCAGCGTTTACCCAACTTTTGTCGGAAAATGCATTGAAAGTGTAGTTACCTTACTCACTGAACGGGGATCAGCGTTTCCCCACCTATTTATTTTTACCACTACATCACTGGTTATCACAAACCTTTTTTCCCCCGAGGGGTTGAGACTGCTGTAATGATTTGAAAACCATAGAGGTAAAAAGAAGGCTCTGGATGGATATAACATTTCAGTCGTTTAGCAGACGCTCTTATCCAGAGCGACTTACAGTTAAGTGAGTGCATACATTTTCATACTAATCCCCCGTGGGAATCGAACCCACAACCCTGGCGTTGCAACCGCCATGCTCTACCAACTGAGCTACACGGGACTAACCCATTTTCATCATGGATAAATACCATTGAGAGCTTCCACCATTATAAAGTTGTCCACTGGGTGGGGATTCCTATGGGTTGGGAGCCATCAGCCGATGATCAGAGCGTTGTCTTCTTCTTCTAAATGGGTTGCCTATGGTTTGTCAATGGCTTAAGCATATATCACTGCCATCTTGTGGGCACTCTGACACACAATTTGGTTCAGGACTCCAGCACTGCAGGAGGAGGTAAATCACCAATATTAGCTTTGTACTAAGAAGAAAATGGACTACTTTAAAATGGAGATAGCCCTCAATGGCGCTGCCCATGCTGTCACAGAAGCCATCATGGCACAGATGCAAAGACGAGCAGTCTTTCTATCTCTATCAACCACTACAAATAATACCAGCAGAGTTACAATGTCACTGAGCGGCACTCACCTTGTTGTCTCTACGAGTGATGATACAGGTCCTCATCCTGTTCAGGTGTGGCTGGATGGTATCAGAGTCGGCTAGGTGTTCTGAGCGTGGCTGGATGGTATCAGAGTCGGCTAGGTGTTCTGAGCGTGGCTGGATGGTATCAGAGTCGGCTAGGTGTTCTGAGCGTGGCTGGATGGTATCAGAGTCGGCTAGGTGTTCTGAGCGACAGAACTCCAGAACCAGCTGATGGATTAAAAGTTTGATTTTTAAAAAAGAATTCAATCAAATTATACTGGTGGGTGCGCCAGCAAACAAAACCAGCGTATTGACTGCAGCTGAGATTAGCCTTTTCCTATGGAGCCATTTCAAGCATGGTGGTGGATGCATCATGTTTCAGAAAATATGAAAACTGTGCAAGTGGGAGAATACTTTTTAAATGGGACTATACCAATTTCTATAGCAATACAATGTGGTACAGCCTAGTTCACAGGCTAATTATTTCATATAGAATTACCCAGATTATAACCAAACAACTACATGCATCTAATGAAGTTACCTCACCCCCGGTGTTGAAACAAGGGGTTCTCCTGAGTCTCCTCCCTCCTCTACACTCTCCTCCCATCAGCCCCCATCTCTCACCTGTGCTCTCAGACCCATGATGAGTTGGACTTTCTCTCTGTAACTCATCAGATCTGGGACTATGTCCAACACAACAGGTGGTGGTGACAAACTCCTCCACCAAGCCGTAGTTCATGACGTCTCTCCGCTGAACAACCTGCCATAGAGCTGCAGACCCCAGCCGCAGTGGAGGAACCAAAAGACGCAGAGGCGCTGGGGGAAGAACGGGACCAAACGGGACCAAATTCAGAAAAGGAGACGTCGTCTGTGGCCAAGTCCCTGGGGAAGTCAACCCGAGCGTACAGAAATAAAGTTAGTAATTTCCAAATGACACCATGTTGCTAATTATCCCTGAGATCTATATGTTGGAGTGTAGACTGTATTTTACCAGTGTATGTAAGAAATTGCATGAATTTGCACGTCTTAAATCAGGCATTTCAGACAGTCATATTTCGTGGCTTTTGTAACAGGCTCACAGAGCTGCCCCACAGTGTTTGTTATGAAGTTCACATGTTAATGAAGCAATAGATCAAATTGAAGTCTTGAGTTTTATTTGCGACTTTTATAGCCTTGTAATGGTAGAGGGTGACTGGGACAGGCAATGTAACATTCTTGTAAAACATGCACCTTATAGGGTGTTTACCCATAAAATGATTATTTCATTCAAGGTGTATACAAATATGTCCATTCAATTCAGTCAGAAAAACAATAGTCCAAACCACATGTCTCTACCATATATGGTTCAAACGTTACCGACGATTTACTCTGAGAATTTAGCAGGTTTAGAGTGAATGGAATGTCATCACAGGCACGATGAAAAAGAGGTCGCTGCTCAATAGAACTCTATGACGCTGCTCCGCGGCAGAACGGCGCTAACTTCGAACGTCAACTGACAAGCTAGCTAGCTAGCGGCTGCAGGTTCCTGAGTGAAAACATGGTATTTTTCTAAATGAAATCCGCTGAATACAAAACTAAAAATGGGGACTAAATATATATGTATTTATAATAATAATATAATTTATTATATTATTATGTATTTACAAAGCTAACAGACTGAATTTCAATATCCACCCTCCGCGAAGACGAGCTGTTCCTGTTTTCATTGTGTATCGTGTCTTTCCCTTTAAATCGCCATAGCGATGGCCCCTCTCAACGTAGATTGACCGCGGTTATAGGCAATAAAGCGAAGTATCTGAAGGTGAAAATGACGATGGTATCAAGTTGATTTTGATTGGTCCAACCAGCGGAAACACCAAATATGAAAGAGATACAAGCAAGAGCGGTGCCGTTTAAACTAGCAACGGTCACAGCAAATTAACGTTTTTATTTAATCAACACTGTCAAGTACATGAAGGTTATAATATTGTTGAGAACAATCTAATGATACATTTATATAATGTCTAATGACATAGGGCAAAGAAAACGACGTTTTGACATTAATTTCGTAGCATCATCTTGAATTGCCCTGTTTTTCTCTACATTCTAGACTACAGCAGTGACTTGAACGCCCTACACCTAACTTTCTCTGCAAAACTAACTTTCCTTAAGGTTATATGATCTATAATTGATTTCTCTTTTCGCTGTCAGTATCCATTTTCAGCGTTATTATATCCATCACATCCATAATGGTTGTGGATGTGATTTATATGAATGCATCATATCAGCTTCAAAAGAGTGCATTCACCAAATTATGTACCTTTTCTTGTATTCTTCAGACGTTGTAGTTATTCTTCAGACTTTTACTTAAGCAATTGGTGAGAATTGTGTTCTATTGACCCGCAAAAATACTTATTCACTGTTCTAAGTATCACTACTGTTCTTGATACAACGTTAGGCTACCACGGCAAATGACAAGATAAACGTTTTTCTGCCGAATACAGGCTAGTTTATATAGTTCGCTAGCCTAGCTATCACTTTATGGCAACTTAAATAAATAGCTAGAGGCTAGTTAGTTAGCTATGAGACAGAGGCCAACGAGTGAAAAACTTTAGGAACATTTCTCGGCAGATGCTACCACACTGCAACGACAGTTAGCTACTAATTTAGTTACCCTTTTTCTTGAGATGTTGCATTTCGAGTTTTGTTAGCTAGTAGCACTAACAAGTCAAATCCGGGTCACCGAATTGGGGAAATTTCAAAATAAAGGTTTCCCATACAATAGTAGGAAAGTGTCAAACAATGACTCAGTCACGTCCCTAATTATTGGCACCCCTTGAGCTACGATGCTAATATTTGTGTAAACTCTTCAGAATTGTAATCTGTGTGTGTCACTGAGTAGGCTGCCAATTTCATGGACCCAAGATACATGGGTATGGATGTACACTGCAAGATAAGCATGCCCTCAATGCAATTCTGAAGTTTACACATCCACAGTGCGATTTCAACGGATTTTACATTTTTGTTGTCAAATTGTATTTTGTTGAATTTATATAACATTCCAACCTTGTTTAGCATTTCTAGTCTAATTGTGGCATGATTCCAATATTTTCATCAGTTTGCATGTTTCAATGGGGGACTTTTATTTTGAAGGCAAAACGCCGATTCCACTATTGTTGCTCACGCTTGTTTTTCGCGACACTCGCGTGTTTGAATGAACGAATGAGCCCACGAAAACCTTCAGACTCAACTTGAGAACAGTACGATAAAAGTTTACTAGTATTTCAGCAAATTAATCGATATATTGTTAGCATTTCATCCAACGTGTACGATCACTGATTGAGGTTTGGTAGCTAACGTAAGCAATCCCGGCTCGTGTCGTTTGTTGTGCTAGCTTGCATGTTAGCTAGCTAGCCAACTCTGCTATCCTTGCTACTGCTAAACAAGAAACTAGCTAGATAGAGAACATTATCCAGGTAAATGTATTTTTTCTAACAGTTAACAAACTATTAGCCAGCAGTCCTGTATATGATCAAATATGTCTGAAGCACAAGACTTGAGAAAGCGCAGCAAGAAACACTATGGCGGCGGACACCGGAGTAAGAAGTACAAGGGTTCCCGGGAGCTCGAGGTGGGCATGCAAGGTATTCTCATGACCTGTAATATGAACGAGAGGAAATGCACGGCGGAAGCATTCAACCTGCTAAACGAATACGCCGACCAACTCTACGGACCTGAGAATGTAAGCAGCACATTTAGCTAGGCCATGTACGAACACGTTAAGAGGTGCTTCCCTTCATTCCTTCACTGATCTGGCCAAAATGGACTGGTGAAAAGCCGTTGAGTGGAACCGATACCTGTCCAATAATGTTATTCAAATCAGGGATCAACTGAATGTAGCTAGGAGGAAGGAGTCATTTCTAAAGTAACTGAGCCGAGCCAACTTTACGAAATCCAGAAGTGTGTATTGTTAGTATATATTGTCTCCCGGTGTCTCCCGAGTGGCGCAGTGGTCTAAGGCACTGCATCGCAGTGCTAGCTGTGCCACTAGAGATCCTGGTTCGAATCCAGGCTCTGTCGTAGCCGGCCGCGACCGGGAGACCCATGGGGCGGCGCACAATTGGCTCAGCGTCGTCCAGGGTAGGGGAGGGAATGGCTGGCAGGGAGGTAGCTCAGTTGGTAGAGCATGGCGTTTGCAACGCCAGGGTTGTGGGTTCGATTCCCACGGGGGGCCAGTATAAAAAAATACAAATAAAAAAACAATTCTAAAAAATTATATATAATGTATGCACTCACTAACTGTAAGTCGCTCTGGATAAGAGCGTCTGCTAAATGACTAAAATGTAATGTAAATGTAAATGTAAATATATTATTTCTACATCTTCATCGGTAGTGATCTTTGTTAATAGTTATAAATCTGTCTTTTTGTTTACTAACGTCTCTAAACTCCTGACAACCCAGTTTAAGGAACCTGAGGAGAGCGGTAGTGAGGAAGAGGATGATGAAGATGTGGAGGCAGCTCTGAAGAAGGAGGTGACGCAGCTCAAAGCATCGTCAGGGAAACGGGAGCGGCGCTTCCAGGCCATGGACAGCGGGGCCAACAACGTCATCTTCATCAAGACGAAGAACCTCGGTGAGGAAGAGTTTGACAGACGGCACCCCTCCCCCCCCCCCCCCCACACACACACACACAGTGACAGCATCCCAGCTCCTTAGACGGAGATGGAGCATGTCTTAAAAGGCACCTTATTCCCTATATAGTGCACTACTTTTGATCAGGGCACTGAGTGGAGAGTGAGAAGAGTGTGACTTATCTGAGAAGACTAATTTAGCAGACACTTTTATCATAGTTCTTTAGCTAATTTCAATCATCCTTAGTTTTATCCTAGCCTGGGTACCAGTCTGTTTGTGCCGTCACGCCACTCCTTGGCATGACAAGGAGTTGACATGATAGCATAAACAGATCTGGGACCAGGCTAGTTTTATCCTTAGTTCAATAAAGAACTGCCAACATTGTGACAGTTACACCTATTCAGAAGTCCTCAAGATAGTCTGTTTGTTTATAACGAACTTGTGTCCTTTTATACTCCCCATCCTCTCTCACTCACTCGCTCTCTTTCACTCACTCGCTTTCTCTCACACTCTCTCTCACTCTCTCTCCAGACCCTGATAAGCTGGTGCATCACATCCTGTCAGACCTCCACCTCACCAAGAAGAACAAGTCACGAGTCATCCTCAGAATGCTGCCGGTGAGCACATGTAATGGCATGGGCTGAGTGTCAAATGGCACGGAGGTTTACTGACCGTACAACCAGAAGAGAAAGGGCGAGACTCGGGACTAGCAGGAATCATTTCTTTTTTCTAGAATGTGTGTGTTTTTTTGTGTGGGGGGGGGGGTTCTCCGTATGGTTCTGATGGTTCTCTGTGTGTTCTAGGTGAGTGGAACATGCAAGGCGTTCCAGGAGGACATGGATAAGTACCTGAGTGTGTTCTTAGAGCCGTGGTTTAAAGCCCCCAACCAGGGCAGCTACCAGATCGCCTTCAAGGCCCGGAACAGCTCCCACAACAAGAGGGATGACATCATCAAGGCCCTGGCAGGTAGGCTACATGGACACAGTAGGGAAACACGTCTCTAGATACAGTAATGTTCAGAGACCAGAATTACATTGTATTTATCACATGCGCCAAATACAACTAGTGTAGACATTGAAATGCTCGCTTACGAACCTTACCCAACGATGCAAAATAAAATAGTAACTAACACGAGGAATAAAATAAAACACACAAGAATGGAGCTATATACAGGAAGTACCAGTACCAGATCAATGTGGAGCTATATACAGGAAGTACCAGTACCAGATCAATGTGGAGCTATATACAGGAAGTACCAGTACCAGATCAATGTGGAGCTATATACAAGGAGTACCAGTACCAGATCAATGTGCTGCTATATACAGGGAGTACCAGTACCAGATCAATGTGGAGCTATATACAGGGAGTAACAGTACCAGATCAATGTGCAGAGGTACAATGTATTTGAGGTAGATGTGTACATGAAGGCAGGGTAAAGTGACTAGGCATTAGGATAGATTATAATAAGGTATTTGAGGTATATACAGTGGGGAGAACAATTATTTGATACACTGCAGATTTTGCAGGTTTTCCTACTTACAAAGCATGTAGAGGTCTGTAATTTTTATCATAGGTACACTTCAACTGTGAGAGACGGAATCTAAAACAAAAATCCAGAAAATCACATTGTATGATTTTTAAGTAATTCATTTGCATTTTATTGCATGACATAAGTATTTGATCACCTACCAACCAGTAAGAATTCCGGCTCTCACAGACCTGTTAGTTTTTCTTTAAGAAGCCCTCCTGTTCTCCACTCATTACCTGTATTAACTGCACCTGTTTGAACTCGTTACCTGTATAAAAGACACATGTCCACACACTCAATCAAACAGACTCCAACCTCTCCACAATGGCCAAGACCAGAGAGCTGTGTAAGGACATCAGGGATAAAATTGTAGACCTGCACAAGGCTGGGATGGGCTGCAGGACAATAGGCAAGCAGCTTGGTGAGAAGGCAACAACTGTTGGCGCAATTATTAGAAAATGGAAGAAGTTCAAGATGACGGTCAATCACCCTCGGTCTGGGGCTCCATGCAAGATCTCACCTCGTGGGGCATCAATGATCATGAGGAAGGTGAGGGATCAGCCCAGAACTACACGGCAGGACCTGGTCAATGACCTGAAGAGAGCTGGGACCACAGTCTCAAAGAAAACCATTAGTAACACACTACGCCGTCATGGATTAAAATCCTGCAGCGCACGCAAGGTCCCCCTGCTCAAGCCAGCGCATGTCCAGGCCCGTCTGAAGTTTGCCAATGACCATCTGGATGATCCAGAGGAGGAATGGGAGAAGGTCATGTGGTCTGATGAGACAAAAATAGAGCTTTGTTGTCTAAACTCCACTCGCCGTGTTTGGAGGAAGAAGAAGGATGAGTACAACCCCAAGAACACCATCCCAACTGTGAAGCATGGAGGTGGAAAAATCATTATTTGGGGATGCTTTTCTGCAAAGGGGACAGGACGACTGCACCTTATTGAGGGGAGGATGGAAGGGGCCATGTATCGCGAGATCTTGGCCAACAACCTCCTTCCCTCAGTAAGAGCATCGAAGATGGGTCGTGGCTGGGTCTTCCAGCATGACAACGACCTGAAACACACAGCCAGGGCAACTAAGGAGTGGCTCCGTAAGAAGCATCTCAAGGTCCTGGAGTGGCCTAGCCAGTCTCCAGACCTGAACCCAATAGAAAATCTTTGGAGGGAGCTGAAAGTCCGTATTGCCCAGCGACAGCCCCGAAACCTGAAGGATCTGGAGAAGGTCTGTATGGAGGAGTGGGCCAAAATCCCTGTGCAAACCTGGTCAAGACCTACAGGAAACGTATGATCTCTGTAATTGCAAACAAAGGATTTCTGTACCAAATATTAAGTTCTGCTTTTCTGATATATCAAATACTTATGTCATGCAATAAAATGCAAATTAATTACTTAAAAATCATACAATGTGATTTTCTGGATTTTTGTTTTAGATTCCGTCTCTCACAGTTGAAGTGTACCTATGATAAAAATTACAGACCTCTACATGCTTTGTAAGTAGGAAAACCTGCAAAATCGGCAGTGTATCAAATACTTGTTCTCCCCACTGTATGTACATGAAGGCAGGGTAAAGTGACTAGGCATTAGGATAGATAATAATAAGGTATTTGAGGTAGATATGTACATGAAGGCAGGGTAAAGTGACTAGGCATCAGGATAGATAATAATAAGGTATTTGAGGTAGATATGTACATGAAGGCAGGGTAAAGGAGGCATCAGGATAGATAATAATAATAGTAAATTAAAGAACAGAGTAGCAGCAGTGTGGATGAGTGTAAAAGTTTGTGCGTGTGTTTGTGTTGTGTCGGTGTGAACATGTGAGGGTTTTATGTGGGAGTGTAGAGTGTGTGTATATATATATAAACTCAGCAAAAAAAGAAACGTCCCATTTTCAGGACCCTGTCTTTCAAAGATAATTCGTAAAAATCCAAATAACTTCACAGATCTTCATTGTAAAGGGTTTAAACACTGTTTCCCATGCTTGTTCAATGAACCATAAACAATTAATGAACATGCACCTGTGGAACGGTCGTTTAAGACACTGACAGCTTACAGACGGTAGGCAATTAAGGTCACAGTTATGAAAACTTAGGACACTAAAGAGGCCTTTCTACTGACTCTGAAAAACACTTGTTGATGAAGCCCTTGACTGCTGTGGTAAACTCCTCAATGCTATGGGATGAATCCTGGAACATATCCCAGTTTGTTGATGAAGCCCGTGACTGTTGTGGTAAACTCCTCAATGCTATGGGATGAATCCTGGAACATCCCAGTTTGTACTAGCGAAACAGACTTGTAGCCTCGTGTCTGCTTCGGCCGATCACCTCCATCCTAGATATCTCTGTATATCTCAGACCACCTCCATCCTAGATATCTCTGTATATCTCAGACCACCTCCATCCTAGATATCTCTGTATATCTCAGACCACCTCCATCCTAGATATCTCTGTATATCTCAGACCACCTCCATCCTAGATATCTCTGTATATCTCAGACCACCTCCATCCTAGATATCTCTGTATATCTCATGTGGCCAGTTTCCAAGACACAGATTAAGCTTAGGCCTGGACTGAGAAGCATGCTGAATAGAGATCATGTCCAGGAAACTGGCTCTATACACTACCGGTCAAAAGTTTTAGAACACCTACTCATTCAAGGGTTCTTCTTTATTTTTTACTATTTTCTACATTGTAGAATAATAGTGAAGACATCAAAACTATGAAATAACACATATGGAATCATGTAGTAACCAAAAAAAGTGTTAAACAAATCAAAATATATTTTATATTTGAGATTCTTTAAAATAGCCACCATTTGCCTTGATGACAGCTTTGCACACTCTTGGCATTCTCTCAACCAGCTTCATGAGGTAGTCACCTGGAATGAATTCAATTAACAGGTGTGCCTTCCTAAAAGTTAATTTCTTTAATTTCTTTCCTTCTTAATGTGTTTGAGCCAATCAGTTGTGTTGTGACAAGGTAGGGGGGTATACAGAAGATAGCCCTATTTGGTAAAAATACCAAGTCCATATTATGGCAAGAACAGCTCAATTAAGCAAAGAGAAACGACAGCCCATCATTACTTCAAGACATGAAGGTCAGTCAATACGAAACATTTCAAGAACTTTGAAAGTTTCTTTAGAAAGTGCAGTCGCAAAAACCATCAAGCGCTATGATGAAACTGGCTCTCATGAGGACCACCCTTCAAATAGCCACCCTTTGCCTTGATGACAGCTTTGCACACTCTTGGCATTCTCTCAACCAGCTTCACCTGGAATGCCTTTTCCAACAGTCTTAAACTGGCTCTGTATGTTCCTAGTGTGTTCATATCTCACACCTCTCCTGTCTCCATGGGACAACCCTTGTGCGTATACTGCGTTAGCTCATATCAACTCTGTACCTGGCAAAGCTTATATACAGTTGAAGTCGGAAGTTTACATACACTTAGGTTGGAGTCATTAAAACTCGTTTTTTCAACCACTAAATAAATCATTCTCTACTATTATTCTGACATTTTCACATTCTTAAAATAAAGTGGTGATCGTAACTGACCTAAGACAGGGAATTTTTACTAGGATTAAATGTCAGAAATTGTGAAAAACTGAGTTTGAATGTATTTGGCTAAGGTGTATGTAAACTTCTGACTTCAACTGTATGTATCTCCCCCTGCAGGCCTGGTGGGGAAGATGAATCCTAAGAACAAGGTTGACCTGACCACCCCTGAGCTCACCATCATCGTCGAGGTCATCAAGAGTGTGTGCTGCGTCAGCGTTGTCAGGGACTACACTCTATACAGGAAGTACAACCTGCAGGAGGTCGTCAAGGAGGAGGGGCCTAAGGACGGGAAACAGGAAGTGGTCACCACAAACCAGGAAGAGATCAAGTCGAACCAGGGAGAGAAGGATGGAAAGCAGGAAGAGGGAAAGGATGCCCCAAAAACGGACGGGGAAGGAGAGGGGGATGCAGAGGAGGAGAAGTAGATCCCTGTAACAGGAGGGAGAGGCGAAGAGGGAGAGTATGAGGGAGGAAGTGAAATAGAACTGATAAACAACTCAAAAGGCAACTGGCAGCACAGTGCAGGTGATGCAGTCAATGTGTTTTAGGTAGCTTTACTGTAGAACAGGTCCTATCCCTATTCTGCGTTCCAAATGGCACCCTAATCCCTATATAGTGCACTAATGTTGACCTGAGTCCTGTGGGCCCTGGACAAAAGTAGTGCACTATAAAGGGAATAGGGTTCCATTTGGGACAATCCCAGTGTGTTATTTCTTTCTTGTACCTCCATAGTTACCTACTACCAGGGTTGGGGTCAATTCCATTTAAATTCCAGTCAATTCAGAAAGTAAACTGAAATTCCATTTCTCTTCAATGTGGAACATTTGGAATTGGAATTTGGGTTACTTTCTGAATTGAAATGGTATTGACCCCATCCCTGACTACTACAAAATCCTTGGTCCTCCATTTTGTATTAATTCCAATATGTCCTCTTCATCACTGACAGTCCATTGGTCTCCTCTCCTTACCATCACACAGCCCTCACTGAAAGCTGATGGGTACATTTTAAATTTCATTAAATGTTAAAAAATATGCATTTGTATTTTTTTACTTAAAAGGTGTCATAATTTTTTTTAAATTCCCTCGTTTTCCAGAAATCCTGGTTGTAGGGTTCCGGATTTCCTGCTTATTCGGGGAATCCTACAACCGGGATTTCTGTAAAACCAGGGAATTTATTAAAAGTTCACTGAAGTTTTCCTCTGTAAATGAATGAAATCTCTCTGGAGTCTTGTAAGTTGACCCAGTTCTTACAGGGCTAGTTTGTCGGACCCAGATGAAGCATACTCATGGGCTAAAAAAAACACTTTCATTGAGAATCTCCATTGAAAGGGCTTCTTAGTCCAGGAACCGTCTCAGAGTTGGAGTACTGGTCAGGGATCAGGTCCCCTCCCGGTCCATATAATTGTATTCGTTATAATCTTAAAGACAAAACTGATCCTAAATTGGCACCCCTACTCTGAGACATGGATATGGCCCCAGGAATGTAAGTCTGATCTGGGTGCAGGACTTAGACCCATATACAGTCCGATAATGGAGGTATACTGTAATATACCTTTTGTTTTGTTTTGTAACTTCCCAAAACAGCTCCTTGAAATAAAGTGTGATTATTTTTTTTTGGTGTGTTTTAAATTCTCGTTTACCTTCCACTTTGTTTTCAAAGTAACTCAGTTGCTAGGTTTCCATCCAATCGGCGGGAGATTTTCATGCGAATATTGTAAAATCTGCATTAAAAACAATATGCACATTTTCCAACGAGAGATGTGTTTCCATCCAATTGACTTGTTACAGATAAAAGGCTGTGCGTGATGTTGTGCACATAAAATCCCTTTTAGGGTTAAATTCCCACGTACGGAGGAAATGGGTTTCTATCGCATTTTCAACTCTACTGATGGGTTTCTCACAAAAAACGTTGCGTTATATAGCAAGTGTGGCCACTCCGGTATTGGCACGTTTACCCTACATGCTGAGATTATTATGTACAAAATAGAGAAATTAATATTTGTCAAAGATATATATATATATATATTTTACCAAGCATCGAAGATCATGTCACCAGAATAAGACCCTTGATATTTATTGGAAAGGAGCATCAAGCTCATCACCTTGCCCTTTCACCACCCTGTGAAGTTCCTCATAATGTATTTCATCTGTGGCCTAATAATCTGCATGCTTTCCCAACGAGTCGTAGTGGGAGGATCATACGTCATCGCGTGACTCCAAGTTTACTTAGATATGATGGTTACTATATCAATATTTGCGGATAAAAGCGTTTCCACTGACATTCCTCGCGTAATTAATTTTACCGACACAAAAATAACACACCATGTCTATAGAGTATTTTGCTTTGTCGACATTTGGAAAGTTTACCGAAAACAAATTCTGTTTCCATCAGGCCTGTCATGACATTTTTTTATCCCGACATGTACTTTACTCAGATGAAAATTTTTTTGGATGGAAACCTTGTTACAGATACTGATTCCAATTTCATTTTGACGTGTGTCATTACCGCTTTGTAACACAAGGTGGCGCTGTATTGCACTGTAAACCTAGCCCAAGTCTTCCATGTTGCTACTGTGAATTGAGGAGCACAGGGGGTTACCAAATCCTCTTCCTAGAGAGCTACTGACAGGCTTTTGCTCCAGCCCTATTTTACACCACACACCTGGTTCAGCTAATCAAGGTTGTGAGTATCAGCTGATTAGTCAAACCAGGTGTGTTACAGTAAGGCTGAAACAAAACCCTGCTTCTGGTCCGTAGCTCTGGCCATGCCCCGACTCCTGGGTGGAATTCATTAGGGCACACCGTAGCGAAACATTTTGCAATGGAAAAAGGAAAACAAGTGTTATTGATCAAGTACAGGTAGTCCCTCCCTGTTTCATACCTGTTATTGACTGCAGTAACTATTCACTGCAAAAACTGAAGATGGCCGTGTTCAGTACATCAGCCATTAGTCTCTTCATAACTCTCCTTAATGAGCATGTTAGGATCATTGAAGCATTGACCATGGTCTGAACACTCACCATCTCAGGAGTCTAAAGTTAGAATGCTTCCCAAATGGTACCTATATAGTGCACTACTTTTGACCTGGGTGTATAGGATAGGGAATAGGGTAACATTTGGGACTTGGCCCGAGTGTAATTTGAGCAACAACTCATTGACATCCATTATAGATCTGTAGGCAGAGTGAAATGACAGACAGACAGGGGGAATGGGTTGTACTAATTGGCTCATAGACTGCCAGTGATATTGACAGACAGACAGACAGACAGACAGGAGAGACGTTGTCAATGTGGAGACGGAGGCTTCCATTTGAAAAGAACAGAAAGAACAGAATCTTTTCATATTGAATGATGTCTTCCATTTAGGAGGAGCTGCACTTAGGAACAGCTCACTCATTTGTAGAGCTAATTTAGAACACCTCTCTCTCCCTCCCCCTCTCTCTCTCCCTGCCTCTCTCTCCCCCCCTCTCTCTCTCTCCCTCCCCCATCTCTCTCCCTCCCCTCTCTCTCTCCCCCTCCCCTCTCTCTCTCCCCCTCCCCCCTCTCTCCCTCCCCCTCTCTCTCCCTCCCCTCTCTCTCTCTCCCTCCCTCCTCTCTCTCTCTCTCCCTCCCCCCTCTCTCCCCCTCCCCCCTCTCCCTCTCTCCCTCCCCCCTCTCTCTCTCTCCCCCCTCTTTCTCCCTCCCCTCTCTCTCTCCCTCCCCCCTCTCTCTCCCTCCCCCTCTCTCTCTCCCCCTCTCTCTCCCTCCCCCTCTCTCTCCCTCCCCTCTCTCTCACTCTCCCCCTCCCCCCTCTCTCTCTCCATTCCCTCCCTCCCCCTCCTCTCTCTCTCCCTCCCCCCTCTCTCTCTCTCCCTCCCCTCTCTCTCTCTCACTCTCCCCCTCCCCCCTCTCTCTCTCCATTCCCTCCCTCCCCCCTCTCTCTCTCCATTCCCTCCCTCCCCCCTCTCTCTCTCCCTTCCCCCTCTCTCTCTCCCTCCCCCTCCTCTCTCTCTCCCTCCCCCTCCTCTCTCCCTCCCTCCCCCCTCTCTCTCTCTCTCCCTCCCTCCCCCCCTCTCTCTCTCTCCCTCCCCCTCCTCTCTCCCTCCCCCCTCTCTCTCTCTCCCTCCCCCTCTCTCTCCCCTCACTCTCATTTGTATGCCATATTGTCCTCTCTCTCTCTGACACACACATCTCCCTTATTAAATCTAATTACCTGGGCAGCGAGTGTTCCTAGCGACCCCGCCGATCGTTAGTCCCGACAGCCGGTGCACTCCGTTCCTCCTCGTTGGAAAATTATCTGCTACCGGTTCGTCTCGAGCGCCCCGGTTTGACATTTTACTAGACAAGGTGAGAATCTCAACGCTGCCCGAGTAAAGGATGATTGGAGTGAGTTTTAAAGCATAGAAATACGACTGCCGTTAAAGTTTTGCCCATTAGTTATCTAATGTTATAATGACCAATTTAAAGAATATGAGTCATCAGAATACGGTCTGCCTGTCAGTCTAACCTGACCTACACCTAATGGGAATGAATTAATCATTTAGTATTGCTAGAATAATATTTTAATTATGTAACATTTCAATGTTTCGCCTGCATCAGGCTACAGTGGATAAACATTGTAGCCATTTAAAGCGGTTAAGGCCTACTATATTATCCATGAATGCATTTTGTACTTGGTCGTCTCTAAGAACCCAGACACACACAACCCCAACACACACACTCTTCCTGCCTCTGTTGTTTTAATTGGCCCTCTGGCCCTGTCTAATTTCTCTGTGGGACCTGAGCCCCCTGCCACTCAGACCTGCCACACATAAACACACACTAAGCTCTGCCACACACACACAATCACACAAACACACACACACAGACTAAGCCCCGCCACACACACACACACACCTGTCACTCAGGATTGTCCGAACCCCTCTCGTTTGAGTGTAAAGGTCACAGGCCCCGGAAACAATGGAACACACACACACACACTCCTACAACACACACACACAAACACACACACACTCCTACAACACACACACACACACACTCCTACAACACACACACACACTACTACAACACACACACACTCCGACACACACACACACACTGCTACACACACACACACTCCTGTGCACGTTATCCCTTAGGACATGGGGATTATCATCCACTAGCGTAGCTCCAAGGCCGTGTTCCAAATGGAACCCTATTCCCTATATAGTGCCCTATGGGCCCTGCTCAAAAGTTGTGCACTACATAGGGAATGGGGTGCCATTTGGGACGCAAGCCATATCTGACCTTCACTGTGAGACGCTAACTTATCTGTCTCCTGGGCCTCCTCCCAGACATCTGGCCCAGACACACACACACACACACAGATGTATGTATACACACACATACACACACACGTACTGTGCATGTATGCATCACACTGGTCTCTGCTGAAGAGTTAGCTAGCTAATTATTGAGTTCTGCCATTCAATTCAGCATTTAAAGGACGTCAGACTGCTGCTACAGAGGTAAGAGTTGAACAGGATGTGAGAGACTGCTACAGAGGTAAGGGTTGAACAGGAAGTCAGTTAGACTGCTACAGAGGTAAGAGTTGAACAGGATGTGAGTTAGATTCCTACAGAGGTAAGAGGTAAGAGTTGAACAGGATGTGAGTTAGACTGTTACAGAGGTAAGAGTTGAACAGGACGTGAGTTAGACTGTTACAACGGTAAGAGGTAAGAGTTGAACAGGACGTGAGTTAGACTGTTACAGAGGTAAGAGTTGAACAGGACTTGAGTTAGACTGCTAGAGAGGTAAGAGTTGAACAGGATGTGAGTTAGACTGCTACAGAAATAAGAGTTGAACAGGACTTGAGTTAGACTGCTACAGAGGTAAGAGTTGAACAGGGCGTGAGTTAGACTGCTACAGAGGTAAGAGGTAAGAGTTGAACAGGACTTGAGTTAGACTGCTACAGAGATAAGAGTTGAACAGGACTTGAGTTAGACTGCTACAGAGGTAAGAGTTGAACAGGGCGTGAGTTAGACTGCTACAGAGGTAAGAGTTGAACAGGAAGACTGAAGAAGTGATATTTCAGGGTGTGATTCTCTAGACTGTTGTTTTGTGATTCTCATGCCACACACACTTCCCACAGTCACATGACACACACACTTCCTGAACTCGTCTCTGCATCACTCACCACAGGTAATATAAAGTCCTACTTGTTATACACACCTTGTTGGGAGATGTAGTTACATCCATTTACTGGTGAGATTACCCCATAATGACTCTTAACACCCTTCCCTATGTGTGTGTGCCAGTGTGTGTGTCTGTGTGTGCCAGTGTGTGTGCCAGTGTGTGTGTCTGTGTGTGCGCGAGCGTGTGTGTGTGTGTGTGTGTGTGTGTACGGGGTACAGTCGCCCACTGTGTGAACGAGTCTTATAATGAGAAACTCTTATCACCACTCAGCAGCCTGTCAGATGGCTGCTATTAGCTGTAACCATGGCAACGCAGCAGTGGCCCGGTATCGACTCTGAGCATCCGTTGGTCCCCTCGGAACCCCAGTGCTTTCTGTGGGAATGTAAAGTCATCAGAATTATGAAGTTGTGCCTCAAATGGCACCCTATCCCCCCTATATATAGTGCACTACTTCCGACCAGGGCCCATAGGGAATAGGGTTCCATTTGGTATTTAGTATTTAGTCAGCCACCAATTGTGCAAGTTCTCCCACTTAAAAAGATGAGAGACGCCTGTAATTTTCATCATAGGTACACGTCAACTATGACAGACAAAATGAGGAGAAAAAAATCAGAAAATCACATTGTAGGATTTTTTATGAATTTATTTGCAAATTATGGTGGAAAATAAGTATTTGGTCAATAACAAAAGTTTCTCAATACTTTGTTATATACCCTTTGTTGGCAATGACACAGGTCAAACGTTTTCTGTAAGTCTTCACAAGGTTTTCACACACTGTTGCTGGTATTTTGTCCCATTCCTCCATGCAGATCTCCTCTAGAGCAGTGATGTTTTGGGGCTGTCGCTGGGCAACACAGACTTTCAACTCCCTCCAAAGATTTTCTATGGGGTTGAGATCTGGAGACTGGCTAGGCCACTCCAGGACCTTGAAATGCTTCTTACGAAGCCACTCCTTCGTTGCCCGGGCGGTGTGTTTGGGATCATTGTCATGCTGAAAGACCCAACCACGTTTCATCTTCAATGCCCTTGCTGATGGAAGGAGGTTTTCACTCAAAATCTCACGATACATGGCCCCATTCATTCTTTCCTTTACACGGATCAGTCGTCCTGGTCCCTTTGCAGAAAAACAGCCCCAAAGCATGATGTTTCCACCCCCATGCTTCACAGTAGGTATGATGTTGGACAACACCCTGTCGTTCTCCGCTAACATCAAGGCGGTGACCCGATCCTGCAGGTTCATGCTCTACAACATTCGGAGAGTACGACCCTGCCTTACACAGGAAGCGGCACAGGTCCTAATCCAGGCACTTGTCATCTCCCGTCTGGATTACTGCAACTCGCTGTTGGCCGGGCTCCCTGCCTGTGCCATTAAACCCCTACAACTCATCCAGAATGCCGCAGCCCGTCTGGTGTTCAACCTTCCCAAGTTCTCTCACGTCACCCCCCTCCTCCGCACACTCCACTGGCTTCCAGTTGAAGCTCGCATCCGTTACAAGACCATGGTGCTTGCCTATGGAGCAGTGAGGGGAACGGCACCTCCGTACCTTCAGGCTCTGATCAGTCCCTACACCCAAACGAGGGCATTGCGTTCATCCACCTCTGGCCTGCTGGCTCCCCTTCCTCTGCGGAAGCATAGTTCCCGCTCAGCCCAGTCAAAACTGTTCGCTGCTCTGGCACCCCAATGGTGGAACAAGCTCCCTCACGACGCCAGGACAGCGGAGTCACTCACCACCTTCCGGAGACATTTGAAACCCCACCTCTTTAAGGAACACCTGGGATAGGATAAAGTAATCCTTCTACCCCCCCCCCCCCCCCCCCCACAAAAAAAAAATATATACTAATTGTAAAGTGGTTATCCCACTGGCTATAGGGTGAATGCACCAATTTGTAAGTCGCTCTGGATAAGAGCGTCTGCTAAATGACGTAAATGTGCCCTTGAGCAAGGCACTTAACCCTAATTGCTCCTGTAAGTCGCTCTGGATAAGAGCGTCTGCTAAATGACTAAAATGTAATGTAAATGTAATGTTCTTTGGATGCAACTCAGCATTCTTTGTCCTCCAAACACGACGAGTTGAGTTTTTACCAAAAAGTTATATTTTGGTTTCATCTGACCATATGACATTCTCCCAATCCTCTTCTGGATCATCCAAATGCACTCTAGCAAACTTCAGACGGGCCTGGACATGTACTGGCTTAAGCAGGGGGACACGTCTGGAACTGCAGGATTTGAGTCCCTGGCGGCGTAGTGTGTTACTGATGGTAGGCTTTGTTACTTTGGTCCCAGCTCTCTGCAGGTCATTCACTAGATCCCCCCGTGTGGTTCTGGGATTTTTGCTCACCGTTCTTGTGATCATTTTGACCCCACGGGGTGAGATCTTGCGTGGAGCCCCAGATCGAGGGAGATTATCAGTGGTCTTGTATTTCTTCCATTTCCTAATAATTGCTCCCACAGTTGATTTCTTCAAACCAAGCTGCTTACCTATTGCAGATTCAGTCTTCCCAGCCTGGTGCAAGTCTACAATTTTGTTTCTGGTGTCCTTTGACAGCTCTTTGGTCTTGGCCATAGTGGAGTTTGGAGTGTGACTGTTTGAGGTTGTGGACAGGTGTCTTTTATACTGATAACAAGTTCAAACAGGTGCCATTAATACAGGTAACGAGTGGAGGACAGAGGAGCCTCTTAAAGAAGAAGTTACAGGTCTGTGAGAGCCAGAAATCTTGCTTGTTTGTAGGTGACCAAATACTTATTTTCCACCATAATTTGCAAATAAATTCATTAAAAATCCTACAATGTGATTTTCTGGATTTTTTTTCTCTCCATTTGTCTGTCATAGTTGACGTGTACCTATGATGAAAATTACAGGCCTCTCTCATCTTTTTAAGTGGGAGAACTTGCACAATTGGTGGTTGACTAAATACTTTTTTTCCCCACTGTACATGCACACACACACCCTGGTCTGGACTACATGACCCCGACAGCAGTTCACTGTTATTCTGCTGTTGGTGGTTCTACATGCCTGATTACCATATCACTACAGAGGTCACATGACTGACTGGACTCTGGAGGACAGGTGGGCTCGACAGCAGCAGACATATTCAAATGGTAATGTCTATGAGGAGAGGGGAGGAGAGGAGAGAGGAAGGCATGGGCTAGTCTATTGTGGACTGTGGAGATAGAGAGATGTAGAAGCGGGGAGGAAGCTGCTTCAGATCATTGAGATATGTCCCATCATGTCTGCTTCAGAGTATTGAGATATGTCTGCTTCAGAGTATTGAGATATGTACCATCCTGTCTGCTTCAGAGTATTGAGATATGTCCCATCATGTCTGCTTCAGAGTATTGAGATATGTCCCATCCTGTCTGCTTCAGAGTATTGAGATATGTCCCATCCTGTCTGCTTCAGAGTATTGAGATATGTCCCATCATGTCTGCTTCCAGTGAATGGATCAGACAAACGTTACAATATGGCTGCTTTCTGCAGCGTCATCTTCTGCTTTCCCCTTTCCAAGTTACCCTCGCTAAAGCAGCACATCAAACTATATAGATTAAATACACACACACACACACACACACACACACACACACACACAGGTAACATGTCAGCAGAACTCAATAGGGATTTTAAAAAAACATGTTCAAAGGAGGAACATGAATAGTGATTATATATGAAGACTTCAAAGAGAAGCAGCTGCCATGGTTGATGATCTAGACAGAAGGGCTCTCCAACACACACACACACACACACAGCACCATGCAGCATTAACAGGATTTGAGAAGGTATTGAACATAGAGAGAGAGAAAGAGAGGGACAGAGGGAGAGAGAGAGGGGGCGAGAGAGAGAGAGAACGAGAGGGGGGGTGAAAGAGAGAAGGGGCGAGAGAGAGAGAGAGAGATATGAATGAAGCTGTTATATACAACATCAAGCACAAGGCAAGCCCAGCAGGGGGTCTTCCATCAGTCTGACGTCCTTTCTACTGAGGGTCTGTCTGGTGTGTGTGTTGGCGGCGGGGCCCCCTGCAGAACGGAGAAGGCCTTCGTTGCTCCTCGATATTGCTGCAGCGTGATGACATCACAACACGGAAACAAGAGAGGGAGGGAGGGGTGGAGTGATTGGAGGAGAGAGGAGGGATGAGGTAGAGAGGAGGCGAGAGAGAGAGAGAAGGGCTGATAACCAAGACAACCACACAAAGATGGCGACAGATTCCACCTCGGGACGCCAACGGGAGTCCAGATTAACGGACCATCCTGCGGAGTACCGGAACCGTGTCCGTTACAACCGTTATAACGGGACGACGACCGGCCTGACACCGCGACAAGACCACCACCGACCCCCGCCACATCATCGCCACGGTAAGAATCACCATTTATCATATTACTGCCACCGCCCTCCCACCTTTTCCGTATGCCACGGAACCTTCAACAACAAAGCCCGTTGTCCGTAACATCTCGCCGCGTCTCGCCCCACCGCGGCGCCGTCGTCGTCGTCCGACCCGTTTGTTGTCGTGTTCTTCTTCTTCTAATCTAATAACAGGTTTTTTTTCCCCTTCTCTTTCTATTGCTCCTTTCATCACGGTCCTCATGACCCACCAGTAGCCCAGGCCTTTATCAACATCAAAGGAACCACATCAATTGGTTTGACTGCCAGGAGAGCCTCCAGAAAAAAAGACCTCGTAGCAAAGATCACCACACGCTTTCATGACCATTTATTTCCATCTTGGCCTTGCTGGGGTTTTTCTCCCCATCCATCCATCCATCCATCCTGCTCTCTCCATCTCTACCCTCCATCCCCTTCCATCCCATCCGCTCTTCCTTGGCTGCGGAATGCCTCAGAACTCTCCACCATTGTCTTACTAACCCACAACGTTCCGATTCCACATTCTCATTCCCCAATCAAATACAACGCCTTTGTAGATTCTTGTAGAGAGGAAATATTCCCGATTTCTAAAATACGTTTCATGTAGGGTACTTTTTTTTCTCTCTACTGGATCAGTAGGTTGAGTCTCTATGACTCTTGATGACAATACGTGAAACAATATTTGAATAAGCAGCAGGAGGTAAATCTTTTAATCCAGTGTGGCTAATCCAGCCTTGCAGGAGGAGGAGGAGGCCATTTTGGTCTCTCTATAGTCACATCGTCTCAATACACATCAGCAGGAAGCCATGGCAGACACACTGACACTCCTCTTTCTGGGCCCAAGCCGGGCTGAAAAAGAACAGGGGATGAATTAATGGGTTTATACACCTCTCAGACGTTGTGGTTTCTTTGCTTTTTTTTTTTTTTTTCCTTTTTCTGGTTATTACTGGGTAATGAGCCTGTTTGGAGCTCTGAGAAGAGATGTGAGCCTTTCTCCCATCGGCTGTTAGGGTTGTCTGTGTACCATAGAACCCACAGGATACGGGTGATAGCTAGTATTCTACAATCTCAAGACAATAAACCAATAAGGAGTGGCTCATCTCCTCAGTTTGACGCGTCTTGTCTCTTGACACGCATTGTGGGCTGTTTTAGCTATGAACCAACCCTCTCCAAACAGCCGTCCTCCGTGGCTTCGGCCCAAATAGGACCCTTATTCCCTACATTAGTGCACTACTACCCTATTGGCTCTGGTCAAAAATAGTGCACTATACACTGAGTGTACAAAACATTAGGAACAGCCTCAAGTCGTCGGGGCATGGACTCCACAAGGTGTCGAAAGCGTTCCACAGGGATGCTGGGCCCATGTTGACTCCAACGCTTGCAAGTTGTCTGGATGTCCTTTTGGCGGTGGACCGTTCTTGATACACACGGGAAACTGTTGAGCGTGAATAACCCAGCAGCGTGGCAGTTCTTGACACACTCAAACCGGTACCCCGTTCAAAGGCACTTAAATATTCTGTCTTGCCCATTCACCCCCTCTGAATGGCACACACACACACAATCCATGTCTCAATTGTCTCAAGGCTTAAATCCTTCTTTAACCTGTCTCCTCCCCTTCATCTACACTGACTGAAGTGGATTTAACAGGTGACATCAATAAGGGATCATAGCTTTCACCTGGATTCACCTGGTCAGTCTATGTCATGGAAAGAGCAGGCGTTCCTAATGATTTGTCCACTCAGTGTATTGTGAATAGAGTGCCATTTGGGCCCAGCCCCGAGGTTCCTCTCTCTTTCTCTGGGACGTAGATAATGAAGATTTCACTCATCCTTTCAGCGTCTAAATGTCTCTTTGTGTGAGAGGAGGTAAGCCTGTTTCAGTCAGGCCCGTGCGGACGCCTAAATCTGCCCTGGCAGCTGCAACAAAGGACCCCTAGACCAGGACACACTGACAAAGGGTGTATCTCAATAGTCTTGACTGGACCCCTAGACCAGGACACACTGACAAAGGGTGTATCTCAATAGTCTTGACTGGACCCCTAGTCTAGGACAAACAGACAAAGGGTGTATCTCAATAGTCTTGACTGGACCCCTAGTCTAGGACAAACAGACAAAGGGTGTATCTCAATAGTCTTGACTGGACCCCTAGTCTAGGACAAACAGACAAAGGGTGTATCTCAATAGTCTTGACTGGACCCCTAGTCTAGGACAAACAGACAAAGGGTGTATCTCAATAGTCTTGACTGGACCCTAGTCTAGGACAAACAGATAAAGGGTGTATCTCAATAGTCTTGACTGGACCCCTAGTCTAGGACAAACAGACAAAGGGTGTATCTCAATAGTCTTGACTGGACCCCTAGTCTAGGACAAACAGACAAAGGGTGTATCTCAATAGTCTTGACTGGACCCCTAGTCTAGGACAAACAGACAAAGGGTGTATCTCAATAGTCTTGACTGGACCCCTAGTCTAGGACAAACAGACAAAGGGTGTGTCTATTTGTTTATTTGGATCCCCATGACCATTTGCAGAAGCAGCAGCTACTCTTCCTGGGGTCCACAAAAAAACACAACACATGGCAAGTAACAAAACACTGATACACTGATAGACAAGGACAGTCACACAATGTAAAATACAACCATATACAAACAATACAACTTAAAAATAATACAAACAATACAACTAAAAGAGAATGTGTGTGTCTGTGTGTGTGTCCCCTCACCGTCTCTGCCGTTCCATGAGATGTTGTTTAATCCGTTTTTTTAAAGGTAATTTTGCTGTTTGCTTGAGTAATTGGAGATGGAAGGGAGTTCCATGCGATCATGGCTCTGTATAATACTGTGCGTTGCCGTGAATTCGTTTTGGATTTGGGGAAGAGACCCCTGGTGGCATGTCTTGTGGGGTATGTATGGGTGTCTGAGCTGAATGTTATTTAATTATGCAGACAATTTGGAATTTTCATCACAGTAATTTTTCTCATAAAAACTAGAAGAGAAGCAGTTAATCTCTCGTCAACCCTCAACCAAGAAAGACTGGCATGCATGTTGTTGTTAGTTCTGTATGTGCAGTTAAGGTCAAGGCGTGCTGCTCTGTTTTGAGCCAGCTGCAGCTTTGCTGGGTCTTTCTTTGATGCACTTGACCATATTACCAGACAGTAATCAAGACGGGACAAGACCAGAGCCTGAACAACTAGTACAGTTGATCTTTGTGTCAAAAACGCAGAACATCTTTTTAAAACAGACATACCCCTCCCCATCTTCACAACAACTTTGTCAATATGACTTGACCATCCCATGATAACTGACCATCCAATGTTACTCCTAGGAGTTCAGCTTCCTCAACTTGCTCAATGGTCACACCCTTCATGCCCAACTCCAGTTGAGGTTTAGGTCTTAGAGAATGTTTTGAACCAAATACAATGCTTTTAGTTTTAGATATATTTAAGACCTGTTAATTATTAATCACCCATTCTGATACTGACTATAACTACTTATTTAGAATATCAGTGAGCTCACTGGCTTTGGGTGTTGACATGTAGAGTGTGGAATCATCCGCATACATAGTCATTCTAGCTTCGTGTAAGACCAGTAGCAAATCATTTGTAAAAATAGAGAAGAGTAACGGCCCAAGGCAACTGCCCTGAGGGACGCCGCACTGTACATATCTCATGTTAGAGAAGCTCCCATTGAAGAACACTCTCTGGGTTCTATTGGATAAATAACTCTCCAACCATGTGATGGCAGGTGATGTGAAGCCAAAGCAAGTGAGTTTCTTCAATAACAATTTATGATCAATTCTTCAATAACAATTTATGATCAATAAAAACATCAAAGGCTGCACTGAGATCTAACAATACAGCTCCAATATCATCCTATTATCCCCTATTTATTTTAACCAATCATCTGTCATCTGAAGCCAGTGCAGTACACGTCGAGTGCCCCTTTCTCTATATGCACGCTGAAAGTCAGTAGTTGACTTGTTCTCTGAGAAATAGCATTGTGTTTGGTCGGAAACAGGCAGCAAACTGATTGTGCGGCAGTTAGAGCCAGCAAAAGGGTGCTTTCCTATTTTCAGGCAGTGGAATTACTCTTGCTTCCTTTCACGCCTGGGGACACACACTCCATTAAGCTTTGGTTAAAGATATAGAAACTAAGGGGTGGCAGTACAGTCTGCTACCATTCTCAATAGTTTGCCATCAAGGTTGTCTATACATGGTGGCTCATCATTACTGATGGATAACAATAGTTTGTCCACCTCTCCCACATTTACTTGACCAAATTCAAAACAGCAATCCTTCTCTTTCACTATTAGATCTTTTATTCAAAAATATGATGGTTCACTGTTCAATATCGTCATTTCACTTGGGTTTTCCCACTTGAAATAGTCATTTGAAATGATTGGCAATATGGAAAGGTTTTGTTATAAATGACCCATCAACTTCAATGAACGATGGAGATTTAAGGTACTCAACGTATTTTCCCACTGTGTTTTATGTCATTTATTTTGGTTTGGTAATATAATTTCTTCTTATTTTTTGTTAAGTTTATTCACAAAATGTGTCAATTGACAGTATGTCAACCAATCAGCTGAGCAGCCGGACTCTTTTGCGTCATGTCTTCGAACCATAAACTTGTTCAATTCATCATAAAACCAGAGGGCTCTTGCAGTTCTCACAGTTAGTTTATTAACAGGGACGCGCTTGTCAACAACTGGCATGAATAGTTTTACAAATACTTCCAAGTGCTGCGTCTGGATTCACTTCCTCATACACATCAGACCAACATAAATGTTTTACATCTTCAACAAAAGAGTCCTGAGAAAACATATTGTATGATCTCTTATTACATTACTTTAGGCCCAACCTTTGGCACTTTGGCTTTCCTTGTTATTGCCACGATGTTATGGTCACTGCAGCCAATGGGAACTGATATTACGTTGGAGCAAAGCTCTCCAGCATTAGTGAATATATGATCAATACAAGTGGATGTCACAGATCCAACACTATAGGTATGCACTCTAGTTGGCTGAGCGATAACCTGGGTCATATTACAGGCATTAGTCACAGTTAGAAGCTCACAGATCCAACACTATAGGTATGCACTCTAGTTGGCTGAGCGATAACCTGGGTCATATTACAGGCATTAGTCACAGTTAGAAGCTCACAGATCCAACACTATAGGTATGCACTCTAGTTGGCTGAGCGATAACCTGGGTCATATTACAGGCATTAGTCACAGTTAGAAGCTCACAGATCCAACACTATAGGTATGCACTCTAGTTGGCTGAGCGATAACCTGGGTCATATTACAGGCATTAGTCACAGTTAGAAGCTCACAGATCCAACACTATAGGTATGCACTCTAGTTGGCTGAGCGATAACCTGGGTCATATTACAGGCATTAGTCACAGTTAGAAGCTCACAGATCCAACACTATAGGTATGCACTCTAGTTGGCTGAGCGATAACCTGGGTCATATTACAGGCATTAGTCACAGTTAGAAGCTCACAGATCCAACACTATAGGTATGCACTCTAGTTGGCTGAGCGATAACCTGGGTCATATTACAGGCATTAGTCACAGTTAGAAGCTCACAGATCCAACACTATAGGTATGCACTCTAGTTGGCTGAGCGATAACCTGGGTCATATTACAGGCATTAGTCACAGTTAGAAGCTCACAGATCCAACACTATAGGTATGCACTCTAGTTGGCTGAGCGATAACCTGGGTCATATTACAGGCATTAGTCACAGTTAGAAGCTCACAGATCCAACACTATAGGTAATGCACTCTAGTTGGTTGAGCGATAACCTGGGTCATATTACAGGCATTAGTCACAGTTAGAAGCTCACAGATCCAACACTATAGGTAATGCACTCTAGTTGGCTGAGCGATAACCTGGGTCATATTACAGGCATTAGTCACAGTTAGAAGCTCACAGATCCAACACTATAGGTATGCACTCTAGTTGGCTGAGCGATAACCTAGGTCATATTACAGGCATTAGTCACAGTTAGAAGCTCACAGATCCAACACTATAGGTATGCACTCTAGTTGGCTGAGCGATAACCTGGGTCATATTACAGGCATTAGTCACAGTTAGAAGCTCACAGATCCAACACTATAGGTATGCACTCTAGTTGGCTGAGCGATAACCTGGGTCATATTACAGGCATTAGTCACAGTTAGAAGCTCACAGATCCAACACTATAGGTATGCACTCTAGTTGGCTGAGCGATAACCTGGGTCATATTACAGGCATTAGTCACAGTTAGAAGCTCACAGATCCAACACTATAGGTAATGCACTCTAGTTGGCTGAGCGATAACCTGGGTCATATTACAGGCATTAGTCACAGTTAGAAGCTCACAGATCCAACACTATAGGTATGCACTCTAGTTGGCTGAGCGATAACCTGGGTCATATTACAGGCATTAGTCACAGTTAGAAGCTCACAGATACAACACTATAGGTATGCACTCTAGTTGGCTGAGCGATAACCTGGGTCATATTACAGGCATTAGTCACAGTTAGAAGCTCACAGATCCAACACTATAGGTAATGCACTCTAGTTGGCTGAGCGATAACCTGGGTCATATTACAGGCATTAGTCACAGTTAGAAGCTCACAGATCCAACACTATAGGTATGCACTCTAGTTGGCTGAGCGATAACCTGGGTCATATTACAGGCATTAGTCACAGTTAGAAGCTCACAGATCCAACACTATAGGTAATGCACTCTAGTTGGCTGAGCGATAACCTGGGTCATATTACAGGCATTAGTCACAGTTAGAAGCTCACAGATCCAACACTATAGGTATGCACTCTAGTTGGCTGAGCGATAACCTGGGTCATATTACAGGCATTAGTCACAGTTAGAAGCTCACAGATCCAACACTATAGGTAATGCACTCTAGTTGGCTGAGCGATAACCTGGGTCATATTACAGGCATTAGTCACAGTTAGAAGCTCACAGATCCAACACTATAGGTAATGCACTCTAGTTGGCTGAGCGATAACCTGGGTCATATTACAGGCATTAGTCACAGTTAGAAGCTCACAGATCCAACACTATAGGTATGCACTCTAGTTGGCTGAGCGATAACCTGGGTCATATTACAGGCATTAGTCACAGTTAGAAGCTCACAGATCCAACACTATAGGTAATGCACTCTAGTTGGCTGAGCGATAACCTGGGTCATATTACAGGCATTAGTCACAGTTAGAAGCTCACAGATCCAACACTATAGGTATGCACTCTAGTTGGCTGAGCGATAACCTGGGTCATATTACAGGCATTAGTCACAGTTAGAAGCTCACAGATCCAACACTATAGGTATGCACTCTAGTTGGCTGAGCGATAACCTGGGTCATATTACAGGCATTAGTCACAGTTAGAAGCTCACAGATCCAACACTATAGGTAATGCACTCTAGTTGGCTGAGCGATAACCTGGGTCATATTACAGGCATTAGTCACAGTTAGAAGCTCACAGATCCAACACTATAGGTATGCACTCTAGTTGGCTGAGCGATAACCTGGGTCATATTACAGGCATTAGTCACAGTTAGAAGCTCACAGATCCAACACTATAGGTATGCACTCTAGTTGGCTGAGCGATAACCTGGGTCATATTACAGGCATTAGTCACAGTTAGAAGCTCACAGATCCAACACTATAGGTATGCACTCTAGTTGGCTGAGCGATAACCTGGGTCATATTACAGGCATTAGTCACAGTTAGAAGCTCACAGATCCAACACTATAGGTAATGCACTCTAGTTGGCTGAGCGATAACCTGGGTCATATTACAGGCATTAGTCACAGTTAGAAGCTCACAGATCCAACACTATAGGTATGCACTCTAGTTGGCTGAGCGATAACCTGGGTCATATTACAGGCATTAGTCACAGTTAGAAGCTCACAGATCCAACACTATAGGTATGCACTCTAGTTGGCTGAGCGATAACCTGGGTCATATTACAGGCATTAGTCACAGTTAGAAGCTCACAGATCCAACACTATAGGTAATGCACTCTAGTTGGCTGAGCGATAACCTGGGTCATATTACAGGCATTAGTCACAGTTAGAAGCTCACAGATCCAACACTATAGGTATGCACTCTAGTTGGCTGAGTGATAACCTAGGTCATATTACAGGCATTAGTCACAGTTAGAAGCTCACAGATCCAACACTATAGGTATGCACTCTAGTTGGCTGAGCGATAACCTGGGTCATATTACAGGCATTAGTCACAGTTAGAAGCTCACAGATCCAACACTATAGGTATGCACTCTAGTTGGCTGAGCGATAACCTGGGTCATATTACAGGCATTAGTCACAGTTAGAAGCTCACAGATCCAACACTATAGGTATGCACTCTAGTTGGCTGAGCGATAACCTGGGTCATATTACAGGCATTAGTCACAGTTAGAAGCTCACAGATCCAACACTATAGGTATGCACTCTAGTTGGCTGAGCGATAACCTGGGTCATATTACAGGCATTAGTCACAGTTAGAAGCTCACAGATCCAACACTATAGGTATGCACTCTAGTTGGCTGAGCGATAACCTGGGTCATATTACAGGCATTAGTCACAGTTAGAAGCTCACAGATCCAACACTATAGGTAATGCACTCTAGTTGGCTGAGCGATAACCTGGGTCATATTACAGGCATTAGTCACAGTTAGAAGCTCACAGATCCAACACTATAGGTATGCACTCTAGTTGGCTGAGCGATAACCTGGGTCATATTACAGGCATTAGTCACAGTTAGAAGCTCACAGATCCAACACTATAGGTATGCACTCTAGTTGGCTGAGCGATAACCTGGGTCATATTACAGGCATTAGTCACAGTTAGAAGCTCACAGATCCAACACTATAGGTATGCACTCTAGTTGGCTGAGCGATAACCTGGGTCATATTACAGGCATTAGTCACAGTTAGAAGCTCACAGATCCAACACTATAGGTATGCACTCTAGTTGGCTGAGCGATAACCTGGGTCATATTACAGGCATTAGTCACAGTTAGAAGCTCACAGATCCAACACTATAGGTAATGCACTCTAGTTGGCTGAGCGATAACCTGGGTCATATTACAGGCATTAGTCACAGTTAGAAGCTCACAGATCCAACACTATAGGTATGCACTCTAGTTGGCTGAGCGATAACCTGGGTCATATTACAGGCATTAGTCACAGTTAGAAGCTCACAGATCCAACACTATAGGTATGCACTCTAGTTGGCTGAGTGATAACCTAGGTCATATTACAGGCATTAGTCACAGTTAGAAGCTCACAGATCCAACACTATAGGTATGCACTCTAGTTGGCTGAGTGATAACCTAGGTCATATTACAGGCATTAGTCACAGTTAGAAGCTCACAGATCCAACACTATAGGTATGCACTCTAGTTGGCTGAGCGATAACCTGGGTCATATTACAGGCATTAGTCACAGTTAGAAGCTCACAGATCCAACACTATAGGTAATGCACTCTAGTTGGCTGAGCGATAACCTGGGTCATATTACAGGCATTAGTCACAGTTAGAAGCTCACAGATCCAACACTATAGGTATGCACTCTAGTTGGCTGAGCGATAACCTGGGTCATATTACAGGCATTAGTCACAGTTAGAAGCTCACAGATCCAACACTATAGGTATGCACTCTAGTTGGCTGAGCGATAACCTGGGTCATATTACAGGCATTAGTCACAGTTAGAAGCTCACAGATCCAACACTATAGGTATGCACTCTAGTTGGCTGAGCGATAACCTGGGTCATATTACAGGCATTAGTCACAGTTAGAAGCTCACAGATCCAACACTATAGGTATGCACTCTAGTTGGCTGAGCGATAACCTGGGTCATATTACAGGCATTAGTCACAGTTAGAAGCTCACAGATCCAACACTATAGGTAATGCACTCTAGTTGGCTGAGCGATAACCTGGGTCATATTACAGGCATTAGTCACAGTTAGAAGCTCACAGATCCAACACTATAGGTATGCACTCTAGTTGGCTGAGCGATAACCTGGGTCATATTACAGGCATTAGTCACAGTTAGAAGCTCACAGATCCAACACTATAGGTATGCACTCTAGTTGGCTGAGTGATAACCTAGGTCATATTACAGGCATTAGTCACAGTTAGAAGCTCACAGATCCAACACTATAGGTATGCACTCTAGTTGGCTGAGTGATAACCTAGGTCATATTACAGGCATTAGTCACAGTTAGAAGCTCACAGATCCAACACTATAGGTATGCACTCTAGTTGGCTGAGCGATAACCTGGGTCATATTACAGGCATTAGTCACAGTTAGAAGCTCACAGATCCAACACTATAGGTATGCACTCTAGTTGGCTGAGCGATAACCTAGGTCATATTACAGGCATTAGTCACAGTTAGAAGCGTCCTCTTGACAGGACAGATAGTTGCTAACCAGTTGATTGTTCAGGTCACCCAGAAAGAAGACCTCTCTGTTAACATCACACACACACACTATCAAGCATTGCACACATATTATCCAAATACTGACTGCTAGCACTTGGCAAGTAGCAGCACCCCAAAATAAGTCTTTAGATGAGGCAGGTGAACCTGTAGCCATATTACTTCAACAGCATTTGACATGAGATCCTTACCTGGCAAGGGAGGATACTGTGATTAATAAGGTGGTGTGGTCCTCTGTAGCTCAGCTGGTAGAGCACGGCGCTTGTAACACCAGGGTAGTGGGTTCGATCCCCGGGACCACCCATACGTAAACATGTATGCGCACATGACTGTAAGTCGCTTTGGATAAAAGCGTCTGCTAAATGGCTTATTATTATTATTATTATTATTATTATTATTATCCTCTCTAAGCTTTACAGGAATATGTCTCGGAATATAAACAGCTCCACCTCCACCATTCCTTGTTATTTCCCTGTATTGCTGCTGCTGCTGTATCATCAAAGGAATTATCTAAATGTGTTTCAGATGGCCAGTATATGAATGTTATCCAATGTTAGCAAGTGATTGATTGAACCTCGTTTCTAAAGCTACATATATTAATATGGGCTATTCCTAGCCCTTTCCTGGGTAGCTAAACATTGTTTTGACAATAGTCTTGATTGGACCCTGGTCTAGGACCCACAGATAAAGGGTGTATCTCAATAGTCTTGATTGGAGGAGGAGACGATACCTCATAGATTGTTCAGCATCATCTCTCATGGCGACCGCATTCCATGGGTCCACGTCACATGTCCCTAAGTCGCCACGGTTACCGAGCCAGGCTTTATGACAAGAAACTGTCCTTGAGTCAGTTTTTACAATACCACCTTTACTCCACACACACACAGACAAACACCCACACACACACACACAGACAAACACACACAGACAAACACACACACACACACACACACAGACAAACTCACCTAGTGCCAGACAGTCTGGGATATGTGCGTCTACATTGCGATGATTATCTGGCTTGGTTATTAGAATGGTTCTGATTGGATCGTTATTGCATCATTGGTGTGTGTTCTATAATGTATTTTACTGCATGCTTACGTAATCACCATCATGGAGTCCACCTGATCATGTGCAGCAGCTCTAAAACAATCCAGCCATAGACATTATTACATTGTAGACTACATAGTAGCATTCAGCTGGCTAAAGATTACACAAGACAATGGCAGAGAGAGAGAGAGTGTGTGTGTGTGTGTGTCGGTGGGTCACATGCAGAGCAGAGTAGGTGGTGGGAGGGTTGAGGGGGATTAAACACATACACACATACACATACACATGCTTAAGGAGCAGGGGAAGGGGGGGGGGGGGGGGGGCAGTTGTGTCTTTGGCTCCCCAGTGAGGTGACCTTTTGTTTAGCTGAACCGAAGTTCCCTTAGGACACAGACCCACACACGCATGCACGCACACACACACACACACACACACACACACACACACACACACACACACACACACACACACACACACACACACACACACACACACACACACACACACACACACACACACACACTGGGGTCATTACTGATTAATAAGTAGCAACATCCCCACTAGATATGATAAAAAGGTCAGACTGATCATATACTCCCTATGTCCTGCTACTCTACTGTCTCCACTGTGGTGTGTGTGTGTGTGTGTGTGTGTGTGCGCAAGTGTGAGTGTGCGTGTGTGTGTGTGCGTCAAAGTGTGTGTGTGTGTGTGTATTGTGTACGCATAGCGATACATTAAATCTGTGGTGATGGTGATAGGTTTGACATGCCCGCCATGTAGCCTCCTACCCTGAGAGGAAGGGCAGAACAGGAGACCCTGGAGGATGAACAACACCAACAGGCAGACAGTAGCTACAGCAGAGTTATATAGACTTTACCCAGACAGAGATATGGCTCTAGTCTGGACTACAGCAGAGTTATATAGACTTTACCCAGACAGAGATATGGCTCTAGTCTGGACTACAGCAGAGTTATATAGACTTTACCCAGACAGAGATATGGCTCTAGTCTGGACTACAGCAGAGTTATATAGACTTTACCCAGACAGAGATATGGCTCTAGTCTGGACTACAGCAGAGTTATATAGACTTTACCCAGACAGAGATATGGCTCTAGTCTGGACTACAGTAGAGTTATATAGACTTTACCTAGACAGAGATATGGCTCTAGTCTGGACTACAGCAGAGCTATATAGACTTTACCTAGACAGAGATATGGCTCTAGTCTGGACTACAGCAGAGTTATATAGACTTTACCCAGACAGAGATATGGCTCTAGTCTGGACTACAGCAGAGTTATATAGACTTTACCCAGACAGAGATATGGCTCTAGTCTGGACTACAGCAGAGTTATATAGACTTTACCCAGACAGAGATATGGCTCTAGTCTGGACTACAGCAGAGTTATATAGACTTTACCCAGACAGAGATATGGCTCTAGTCTGGACTACAGCAGAGTTATATAGACTTTACCCAGACAGAGATATGGCTCTAGTCTGGACTACAGCAGAGTTATAGACTTTACCTAGACAGAGATATGGCTCTAGTCTGGACTACAGCAGAGATATATAGACTTTACCCAGACAGAGATATGGCTCTAGTCTGGACTACAGCAGAGATATATAGACTTTACCCAGACAGAGATATGGCTCTAGTCTGGACTACAGCAGAGTTATATAGACTTTACCCAGACAGAGATATGGCTCTAGTCTCGACTACAGTGGAGTTATATAGACTTTACCCTGACAGAGATATGGCTCTAGTCTGGACTACAGCAGAGTTATATAGACTTTACCCAGACAGAGATATGGCTCTAGTCTGGACTACAGCAGAGTTATATAGACTTTACCTAGACAGAGATATGGCTCTAGTCTGGACTACAGCAGAGTTATATAGACTTTACCCAGACAGAGATATGGCTCTAGTCTGGACTACAGCAGAGTTATATAGACTTTACCCAGACAGAGATATGGCTCTAGTCTGGACTACAGCAGAGTTATATAGACTTTACCCAGACAGAGATATGGCTCTAGTCTGGACTACAGCAGAGTTATATAGAGTTTACCTAGACAGTGATATGGCTCTAGTCTGGACTACAGCAGAGTTATATAGACTTTACCTAGACAGAAATATGGCTCTTGTCTGGAATACAGCACAGTTATATAGACTTTACCCAGACAGAGATATGGCTCTAGTCTCGACTACAGCAGAGTTATATAGACTTTACCTAGACAGAGATATGGCTCTAGTCTGGACTACAGCAGAGTTATATAGACTTTACCCAGACAGAGATATGGCTCTAGTCTGGACTACAGCAGAGTTATATAGACTTTACCTAGACAGAGATATGGCTCTAGTCTGGACTACAGCAGAGTTATATAGACTTTACCTAGACAGAGATATGGGTCTAGTCTGGACTACAGCAGAGTTATATAGACTTTACCCAGACTGAGATATGTCTCTAGTCTGTACTACAGCAGAGTGATAAAGACTTTACCCAGACAGAGATATGGCTCTAGTCTGGACTACAGCAGAGTTATATAGACTTTACCCAGACAGAGATATGGCTCTAGTCTGGACTACAGAAGAGTTATATAGACTTTACCCAGACAGAGATATGGCTCTAGTCTGGACTACAGCAGAGTTATATAGACTTTACCTAGACAGAGATATGGCTCTAGTCTGGACTACAGCAGAGTTATATAGACTTTACCTAGACAGAGATATGGCTCTAGTCTGGACTACAGCAGAGTTATATAGACGTTACCCAGACAGAGATATGGCTCTAGTCTGGACTACAGCAGAGTTATATAGACTTTACCCAGACAGAGATATGGCTCTAGTCTGGACTACAGCAGAGTTATATAGAGTTTACCTAGACAGTGATATGGCTCTAGTCTGGACTACAGCAGAGTTATATAGACTTTACCCAGACAGAGATATGGCTCTAGTCTTGACTACAGCAGAGTTATATAGAGTTTACCTAGACAGTGATATGGCTCTGGTCTGGACTACAGCAGAGTTATATAGACTTTACCTAGACAGAGATATGGCTCTAGTCTGGACTACAGCAGAGTTATATAGACTTTACCTAGACAGAGATATGGCTCTAGTCTGAACTACTGCAGAGTTATATAGACTTTACCTAGACAGAGATATGGCTCTAGTCTGGACTACAGCAGAGTTATATAGACTTTACCCAGACAGAGATATGGCTCTAGTCTCGACTACAGCAGAGTTATATAGACTTTACCTAGACAGAGATATGGCTCTAGTCTGGACTACAGCAGGGTTATATAGACTTTACCTAGACAGAGATATGGCTCTAGTCTGGACTACAGCAGAGTTATATAGACTTTACCTAGACAGAGATATGGCTCTAGTCTGGACTACAGTAGAGTTATATAGACTTTACCTAGACAGAGATATGGCTCTAGTCTGGACTACAGCAGAGTTATATAGACTTTACCTAGACAGAGATATGGCTCTAGTCTGGACTACAGTAGAGTTATATAGACTTTACCTAGACAGAGATATGGCTCTAGTCTGGACTACAGTAGAGTTATATAGACTTTACCTAGACAGAGATATGGCTCTAGTCTGGACTACAGTAGAGTTATATAGACTTTACCTAGACAGAGATATTGCTCTAGTCTGGACTACAGTAGAGTTATATAGACTTTACCTAGACAGAGATATTGCTCTAGTCTGGACTACAGCAGAGTTATATAGAGTTTACCTAGACAGAGATATGGCTCTAGTCTGGACTAAAGCAGAGTTATATAGACTTTACCCAGACAGAGATATGGCTCTAGTCTGGACTACAGCAGAGTTATATAGACTTTACCTAGACAGAGATATGGCTCTAGTCTGGACTACAGTAGAGTTATATATACTTTACCCAGACAGAGATATGGCTCTAGTCTGGACTACAGTAGAGTTATATAGACTTTACCTAGACAGAGATATGGCTCTAGTCTGGACTACAGTAGAGTTATATAGACTTTACCTAGACAGAGATATGACTCTAGTCTGGACTACAGAAGTTGGAGTCTGTCGGTCTCTCTCCGCTGTTCTCTCCCTTCCCCAATACGAAATTCCAATCCCAATTCTCTCTCCCTATCGATCTCCTTCCCCAATAGTTAAGCTACCTGCTTGACCGCCCTCTCTCTCTGTCTCTCTCTACCCCCTCTCTCTCCCTCCCTCCTCTCTCCCCCCTTCTCTCTCCTCCCTCCCCAATAGAGACACCTGTTTGAACCCCCCTCTCTCTATCTCTCTCTCTCTCTCTCAATTCAATTCAATGTAAGGGCTTTATTGGCATGGGAAACATATGTTAACATTGCCAAAGCAAGTGAAGTAGATAGTAAACAAAAGTGAAATAAACTATCTTTCTCTCTCCAGGGCGGTATGGAGAGAGGACCTAGCAGCAGCCAGGTGTGGAACCCCTCCTCTGTTACCTGTATGGACAGAGCAGCGCCCCCCCTGCTGGCCTGGTGGTCCACCTGCAGGTCTGGGAATGGGATGAACAGCAGCCACTGGAGAGGAGTGGCAGATCATACAGGATACTTGGGTGTAGCTGTTTCAAGGTGAGAATGATTGACATTTTTGCTATAATAGGAATTTGTCAAACATAGACCTATTTGAATACATATAACTAGAATTCTATGATATTTCTATATTTTGAATACATAGGCTATAGTTAACTAGAATTCTATTATATTTATATGTTTGAATACATAGTCTATGGTTGATTGCACTGGAATAGTAACTATGAGTATAATGACTTGGTTTTACTATTGAGTCTCCCTCCTTCCTTTTCGGTCTCTCTCTCCCTCCTCTCTCTCCCTCCTCTCCCTCCCTTCTCTCCACAGGTCGATGCCTGACTTACTGACTACAGGCGCGTGACTGACAGCTCGGCTGTCGGCAGCATGCTCTCGCGCTGTCCTGCTGTCAGTCACTCTGGAGATGGGTTCTGCGCGAGGCGACCAGAGCAGCAACAGCAGGAAGGTAGAAAGATACAGATTTCTTCGTTTATATAATGTCTGTGTTTTGGGCTGTTGTTTCTGGTTTTCTTTTGTCTATTTAATTTTAGGGATTCTCTTTATTTTATTTTTTTGAATCGAAGACAATAGGCTAATTTTGCTTTAGGTTAGTCTACCTGGCTGTTTTTTACTGAGCGCATGCAGTCATTTAGGATTTTTTCTTATTTTTTTTTGTAGCGGACGTTGGACCCTATAATCGTTCAAAGCTGCACGTTAGGCTACATCATTCTATTATTTTGCCATTCTGTTCACATTGCAAGAAAAGTATTGATTCTGATTCTGCTTATTGATCAGTCGTTTGTAATTGCTTGGTTATTTTCTAGCCATTCTATCTCATATGTAATGCAACGGGTGTCATCAATGTCGCTCTGGATAAGAGCGTCTGCTAAATGACGTAAATGTAATGTATTCATTGTGTAGCCAAATTGATAATTTCTTAAAAGTACCTTATAGCCCTTTCCTGCACGAGGACAGACACGTTATTTTTCATGATTGAGATATAATTTGTCTTCTTAATCTTTCCTGAATAACCAAACAGTTTAACCAATATTCTGTACCATTACCCATCATGTTTTCTTAATTGAGTCAATTCAATACCTACATAATATTTGGTTTCTTATTGTTTTTTTTATTGGCAATGTTCTGAACATTCGCTCCACGGGACATTCCAACATTCTCCTCGTTCCGGGTGTAGTGTGTCGTTCAGAACGGACGAGGCGCTGTTAAACATACACTCTGTATTAGCACACACCGACCGTCACATACTCACACACGCATTCTCTCTCTGCTTGGAGTGTATTGGAGACCACCATGGCCATTGGGGAGTTGAGAGGGCAAGACAGAAGGGTTGTTTTCTTTAACAATTGAATACTGCCAAGTTATGCCGCGTTTCACACACTACTGTTCTCGCCACTATCCCCGATGCGGTGGAAAACGGGGTGCGGGCTTTCAGATACGGTAGGTTGTATACTTTAAGCCACTAAATACGGGATGTTTTGGGGTTTAGGTAGCTAGCTAGCGCTAAGGCAAGCGGCGGGGTGAAACGTGCCTTCGCTTTCTTCTTGTGTGTTTGATCCTTGATCGAATGATTGGAACTGTTGCGCGTTGATCGATCTAACGGCTCTGGAATGTTCGTATCCCGTTCGAGAACGCTCAACTGTGTTCGCCGTCCGAGTTAGTTAGCAATCTGGCTAATGTTTACTATGTGAAGTTAGTGTAGCGGGCTACCTCAAGTGGTTTGGCGGAGGAAAGAGAAGGCAGCAGGCCCGTCTTGTGTGGTTGTGGAGTTTGTTGCCTGTTACCCCTCCCCCACCGTCTTTGCAAGAGGCCAAGATGAATGGGATCCCACTTCAAAGCAATGAGAGGGAGAGGCTAGCTACCTAGCCGGAGTAGAGGGAGCGAGAGGGTAGAACTTACGTTGGCTAGTTAGTGTAGCCATCTTTGAAAATGCATTGTTTAGTTGCTACCTACATAGCTAGCTACAGTACACATGTCATGAAGTAAAATGTAATGAAGTGCAAACTCATTGTTATTGTTGACCTGATGCTAGCTAACTAACAGTTATAGAGCTAATATAGAGCTAAGTAGCTAGCTATGTTTTGTTAACCAGGCAGCTAGCTAGCTAACGTTACCGGTGATGTTATTGTAACAAAGCTAACTAGCTATTAGCTAACGTTAGTTAGCCACCGTTACCTTCTTTAACCATAACTTCTGTTTTATTAGCTATTACGGCACTACCTAGCTAGCTGGCTAACAACTAATGCTAACCAATGGTTTATAATGACCTTATGTGTTAACTAGTCTGTGTTGATCATTGCTGTTAGCCTTCATGGTGAAAGTTGAAATCACCATGGCTATGCTAGCTAGTGCCAGGTATAACCTCTGTGATTAGTTAGCTAGTTATTTGTTGTTAGCTCTTCATAACACGTTCGTTGTGATGGAGGTTCTTCAGAGTGTCTGTAGAAGAAGACCAGTGGTTCCATGTTACAGCCTATCATCAGCTCATCTTGAATCACGTGAGCACCGCTGGACATCGCTCTCTCGTTCCCCGTTCTCCTCTTTTATCCTCTTCTCTTTCTCTCACTCAGAGATAATCAGTCATCTTTCAGTTTCACCTCTCCCGTTCTCTCTCTACTCTATCCCCCTCTTTTCTCCCAGGGTCTATCTGGGATCAGTATGTGTGGGTCTAACCACGCCAACCTTAGCTCATTTCTTCACCCTATAGTTCAGCTCTCACCCCCCTCTCCTTTCTGTCAGGGAGGATCATTCCTCTCTTTCACTCATGGCCCTCCTCTCTCCTCTTCTATCACAGGGAGAATCGCTCATCTTCAGCTGTTCTAGAGGTGTGGCTGTGACCGGTGCCCAACCCAGTGGTCCCCAACCAGAGACATGAGTGTGGTCCGTGACCCACAGGGGGCGTACAGGGGGGTGGGGGGGGGCGACCATCTGGGGGGTCTAGGGGTGGGGATGGACCCCCACAGCCACTTCACAGAGCACGCCCCTCGGCCCCCCGTGCCTGGAGAAGAGGGGGGCGACCGTGACCCCCACCGCCTCCCCTCCAGCCATGGAGGCCGCCCCCCCACCCAGTCCACCTACTACCCCCCATCCAAAACAGACCCCTCCTTCCGTAGTAGCGAGCCCCCATCCTCGGCCACCCCCACTCCCAGGCGGCCGGACCTGGACCTAGGGTACGAGCCTGAGGGCAGCGCCTCCCCCACGCCTCCCTACCTGAAGTGGGCCGAGTCGCTCCACTCTCTCCTGGATGACCAGGAGGGCATCCAGCTGTTCAAGGGCTTCCTGAGACAGGAGGGCTGTGGGGACCAGCTTGACTTCTGGTTCGCCTGCTCCGGCTTCAGGAAGAGCAGCCAGGAGAAGAGGCCCAAGCTGGCCAAGGCCATTTACAGGTAGGGATGAGTTCTCTCTCTCTTTTCTTTCTCATCTCTCTATTCTCTCCATCTTTCTCTCTCATTATCTCTCTTTCTCTCCCCGTCTTTCCAGGAAGTATATCCAGGATAGTAACGGGATCGTGTCGAGGCAGATTAAACCAGCTACCAAGAGCTTCATCAGAGACTGTGTGGTTAGACTGCATCTGGACCCTGCCATGTTCGAGCAGGTATCAATACATCAATCAATCATTACGCCACGTTGGAACAAGTATCAATACATCAATACATCAATCAATCATTACGCCATGTTGGAACAAGTATCAATTAATCAATACATCAATCATTACGCCATGTTGGAACAGGTATCTGTTGTTTTATTAATGACCTTTCATTGACCAGGTAGATTGTTGAGAAGACATTCTTAATATCCTCCTCTCAGTGGCAGGAGACACAGGAATCTGGAAAAAAATTAATTGAGCTTCATTGCGAACATATTTTCAAGAACAGTTGTGGACAAGGGGTGGATATGCTGGTAGCTAAGCCATAACCAACAACTGCGTTTGCTGCTGGTGAAGAACCCAGCTTCCCTCTCTGGGATCAATACAGTTGTTGACTTGTTTAAATCTCACTTTTCGTTTTCTTTGTTTCTAGCCTAAATGAACGCTAATGTTTTTGGAACTTTGTACCGAACCCATGCTGTCTCTCTCCCAAGGCCCAGACAGAGATCCAGAGCACCATGGAGGAGAACACCTACCCTCTGTTCCTCAAGTCAGACCTGTACCTGGAGTACACCCAGACAGGGGAGGAGAGCCCCAAACCACCCAGCGACCACAGCTCCTCATCGGGTACTGGTCCTGGGCCACCGGGGCCTGGCTACCTGCCCACCCTCACGGAGGACGTAGAGTGGAGGTGTGTGTCTAGATAATGTGGACATTCCTCTGTCTGTATTCTGTCTGTATATTGGGTTTATTGTTGTCAGCACCATCTCACCAGGTCTAATGCCTGGTCCATGTAAATGTACTTGGTGAATAAAGGTGGGTTGTGATTCAGGTGCCGGGAGGAGGGAGAGGAGGAGGAGGAGGAAGAGGAGGGCGTGGATACGCAGGCCAGCAGGCTGACTCAGAGGTTGCTAATGGAGACTGCTCCTCACAGAGTGTCGACCAATCGGAGGGCAGGGGATAGCAGAGAGTACAGGTAGGAGACCAGAGAGAGTGTTTATGTGTCTGTGTGAAATTGATGACAGTGTTTAGTATTTGTCAGAGTGGTTGCTATGTAGTTGTCCCTGTAGAGAATCTGTGTGTCTGTGTGAAATTGATGACAGTGTTTAGTATTTGTCAGAGTGGTTGCTATGTAGTTGTCCCTGTAGAGAATCTGTGTGTCTGTGTGAAATTGATGACAGTGTTTAGTATTTGTCCGAGTGGTTGCTATGTAGTTGTCCCTGTAGAGAATCTGTGTGTCTGTGTGAAATTGATGACAGTGTTTAGTATTTGTCAGAGTGGTTGCTATGTAGTTGTCCCTGTAGAGAATCTGTGTGTTTGTACGCGTCCCGGGCCGGGATGATACCAGTACCGCCGTGGCAAGGAAACAAAACACAAAGCGGAGGTCCCTTCTTTAGGAGAACAGCCCTGATGTTGGAAACCAACAGCATCATGCTGTCATCCAGAGCCACATTTATTTATTTTCCAAGATATAGCCACAATCATTTACATACAGAGTTTGATCTGCTTCTTGTTTTCATTTATATATTCAAAATATATATATATATTTCATTTATATATATCATTTATATATTCCAAATATTGCGATACTGGTATCATCATAGCCCTGGTCTTGAATGTGTCTGTGTGTATATATATATATATATGTGTTTGTACAGTGCATTCAGAAAGTATTCAGACCCCTTCACCTTTTCCACATTTTGTTACGTTACAGCCTTATTCTAAAATTGATTAAATTATTTTTCCCCCCTCATCAATCTATACACAATACCCCGTAATGACAGAGCAAAAACAGGTTTTTAGACATTTGTGCAAATGTATTAGTCATAGCCACCGAACTGCTAGTATCATTATACATCATCCTTATCACTTTACAGAAATTCTCCCCGAACCCAAAAGTAGAGATCTAAATAGTTGTGCTCTAAAGTGTCAAAAGCCTTAAAACATTTTTACTAAACGATATAAAGCCATGTTCTTCTATGAACTACCTGTAATCCAAAATATATAATACCAATTGTATATGGTTATGAATACTCCTTCCTTTAATGAAGGCTGATTGGAGTTATACTGATTATATCATTATAATAATATGCCATTTAGCAGACACTTTTATCCAAAGCGACTTACAGTCGTGCGCATACATTTGTACGTATGGGTGGTCCCGGGGATCGAACCCACTACTCTGGCGTTACAAGCGCCATGCTCTACCAATTGAGCTCCAGAGGACCACATCAAGGCCTTTTTTCAGCCTAAAAGCATAGACATGGGCTAGTAATTTTTATAGTCCGTTGCCAACCACGTGATTGGTCTCCAGTTGTCCAAGTAAAGAGTCCTTCTTTTGGTTTAGGTATAATAACTATTAGTCCCTGTCTCAAAGGAGGTGGTAAGATGGCATTAGCAATACCCTGTTTGTAGACCGAAAGCAATAACTCTCAAATATCAGGTCTAAAATGTCAATAGAATTCAGGAGTCAGGCCATCCGGGCCAGGAGATTTAACTATAGCCATTTGTTTAATGGCTTGGTCCAACTCAGTAATATCTATATCAGAATCACAGAGTTTCTTTAAACCTTTCTTCTATAGGCTTAACAGAGTTATTAACTGAATCAAGAAAGGAATCCAATTCGCCGTCCGATAGATGAGACCGATGCAGTGTATCGTAGAAAGAGTGTATTTCCTTATTAAATCACTTCAAGTTCATCAGCTATGTCATTAACATAAATGGATGAAATACTATTCCTTGTCTGCCTATGAGATGTAATTTGGCCTTTGAGCAGATGAAGGCACCCTGTGCCTTATCGTTGTATTCAGTGCCTTCGGAAAGTATTCAGACCCCTTCACCTTTTCCTAATTTTGTTAGGTTACAGCCTGATTCTAAAGTTGATTAAATATTTTTTTTCCTCATCAATCTACACACAATACCCCATAATGACAAAGCAAAAACAGGTTTTTAGACATTTGTGCTTATTTATAAAAAATGGAAATATCACATTTACATAAGTATTCAGACCATTTACTCAGTACTTTGTTGAAGCATCGTTGGCAGCGATTACAGCCTCAAGTCTTCTTTGCCATGATGCTACAAGCTTGGCACACCTGTATTTGGGGAGTTTCTCCCATTCTTCTCTGCAGATCCTCTCATGCTCTGTCAGGTTGGATGGGGAGCGTTGCTGCACAGTTATTTTCAGGTCTCTCCAGAGATGTTCGATCGGGAACAAGTCCTGGCTCTGGCTGGGCCACTCATGGACATTAAGACACTTACATTTTACATTTACATTTTAGTCATTTAGCAGACGCTCTTATCCAGAGCGACTTACAGGAGCAATTAGGGTTAAGTGCCTTGCTCAAGGGCACATCGACAGATATTTCACCTAGTCGGCTCGGGGATTAGAACCAGCGACCTTTCGTTTACTGGCATAACGCTCTTAACCACTAAGCTACCTGCCGACTTGTCCCGAAGCCACTCCTGCGTTGTCTTGGCTGAGTGCTTAGGGACGTTGTCCTGTTGGAAGGTGAACCTTCGCCCCAGTCTGAGGTCCTGAGTGCTCTGGAGCAGGTGTTCATCAAGGATCTCTCTGTACTTTGCTCCGTTCATCTTTCCCTCGATCCTGACTAGTCTCCCAGTTCCCGCCACTGAAAAACATCCCCACAGCATGATGCTGCCACCACTATGCTTCACCGTAGGGATGGTGCCAGGTTTCCTCCAGAGGTGATGCTTGGCCTTCAGGCCAAAGAGTTCAATCTTGGTTTCATCAGACCAGAGAATGTTATTTCTCATGGTCTGAGAGTCCTTTAGGTGCCTTTTGGCAAACTCCAAGTGGGCTGTCATGTGCCATTACTGAGGAGTGGCTTCCGTCTGGCCACTCTACCATAAAGGCATGATTGGTGGAGTGCTGCAGAGATGGTTGTTCTCCCATCTCCACAGAGGAACTCTGGAGCTCTGTCAAACTGACCATCAGGTTCTTGGTCACCTCCCTGAACAAGGCCCTTCTCCCCAGATTGCTCAGTTTGGCTGGGCGGCCAGCTCTAGGAAGAGTCTTGGTGGTTCCAAACTTCTTCCATTTTAGAATGATAAAGGCCGCTGTGTTCTTGGGGACCTTCAATGCTGCATAAATGTTTTGGTACCCTTCCCCAGATCGGTGCCTCGACACAATCCTGTCTCTGAGCTCCACGGACAATTCCTTCGACCTCATGGCTTGGTTTTTGCTCTGACAAGCACTGTCAACTGTGGGGCCTTATGTCCAATCAATTTAATTAGCAAAAATTTATAAAAACCAGTTTTTGCTTTGTCATTATGGGGTATTGTGTGTAGATTGATGAGATATTTTATTTTTTTCTGTCCATTTTAGAATAAGGCTGTAACATAACAAAATGTGGGAAAAGTCAAGGGGGTCTGAATACTTTTGGAATGCACTGTACATGTATGTGTATATATGCGTGTGTGTGTGTGTGTAACCATCTCTCCTCTCAGACCGTGCAGAGAGCCGGTAGTTAACCCCTACTACGTAAACATGGGTTACGCCCGCGCCCCTGCCACCAGCGCTAACGACAGTGAACAGCAGAGCATGTCCAGCGCCTCCGACGTTGACACACTCTCACTGACCGACAGCAGTGTGTGAGTACACACGCTGAAACACACATGGATGCACACACACACACCAACATATCCTATCTGTCTCACACACACACACACACTGACACACACACACACACCAACATATCCTATCTGTCTCACACACACACACACACACACACACTGACATACACACACACACACCAACATATCCTATCTGTCTCACACACACACACACACACACACCAACATATCCTATCTGTCTCTCACACACACACACACTGACACACACACTAACATATCCTCTCTGTCTCACACACACACACACACTGACACACACACCAACATATCCTATCTGTCTCTCACACACACACACACACACACACACTGACACACACACACACACCAACATATCCTATCTGTCTCACACACACACACACACTGACACACACACACCAACATATCCTATCTGTCTCACACACACACACTGACACACACACACACCAACATATCCTCTCTGTCTCACACACACACACACACACACACACACACACACACTGACACACACACAGCCATGGACTTTTTGCACCAACACACCGAAACACGTTCTTCTGATAACTAACTAGTGTGTGTTGCAGGGATGCTATTCCGCCCTACCGGTATCGTAAACAGCATCGTAGAGAGATGCATGACAGTGCCAAAGCCAACGGACGTGTGCCCCTACCTCATATACCTGTAAGGACACACACTGTCGTCTCTACCTTCTTGCCCTCTGTGCTGTTGTCTGTGCCCAGTAATGTTTGTAACATGTTTTGTGCTGCTACAGTGTTGTGCTGCTGCCATGTTGTGTTGCTACCATATCAAATCAAATTGTATTTTGTCACATACACGTGTTTAGCAGATGTTATAGCGGGTGTAGCGAAATGCTTGTGCTTCTAGCTCTGACAGTGCAGTAATATCTAACAATTTCACAACATATACCCAATACACACAAAACTAATAAGGAATGGAATTTCAGAATATATACATATATGGACAAGCACTGACAGAGCGGCATGGACTAAGATACAGTAGAATATTATAGAATAGAATACAGTATATACATATGAGATGAGTAGTGCAAGATATGTAAACATGATTGAAGTGACTAGTGTTCCATTTATTAAAGTGGCCAGTGATTTCAATAGGCAGCAGCAGCCTCTAATGTGCTAGTGATGGCTATTTAACAGGCTGATGGCCTTGAGATAGAATCTGTTTTTCATTCTCTCGGTCCCAGCTTTGATGCACCTGTACTGACCTCACCTTCTGGATGATAGCGGGGTGAACAGGCAGTGGCTCGGGTGGTTGATGTCCTTGATGATCTTTTTGGCCTTCCTGTGACATCGGGTGCTGTATGTGTCTTGGAGGGCGGGTAGTTTGCCCCCGGTAATACGTTCTGCAGACTGCACCAACCACTGGAGAGCCCTGCGGTTGTGGGCGGTGCAGTTGCCGTACCAGGCAGTGATACAGCTCGACAGGATGCTCTCAATCTGTAAAAGTTTGTGAGGGTTTTAGGTGATAAGCTGAATTTCTTCAGCCTCCAGAGGTTGAAGAGGCTCTGTTGCGCCTTCTTCACCATATTGTCTGCGTGGGTGGACCATTTCAGTTTGTCAGTGATGTGTACGCCAAGGAACTTGAAGCTTTCCACCTTCTCCCCTGCGTTCCCGTTGATGTGGATAGGGGGGTGCACCCTCTGCTGTTTCCTGAAGTCCACGATCATCTCCTTTTGTTTTGTTGACGTTGAGTGAGAGGTTATTTTCCTGGCACCACACTCCCAGAGCCCTCACCTCCTCCCTGTAGGCGGTCTCGTCATTGTTGGTAATCCAGCCTACTACTGTTGTGTCATCTGCAAACTTGATGATTAAGTTGGAGGCGTGCGCGGCCACGCAGTCATGGGTGAACAGGGAGTACAGGAGGGGGCTGAGCATGCACCCTTGTGGGGCCCCAGTGTTGAGGATCAGTGAAGTGGAGATGTTGTTTCGTACATGTTGTTGCGAAGTGGAGATGTTGTTGTCATGTGGTGTTGCTACCTTGCTGTGTTGTCTTAGGTCTCTCTCCATGTAGTGTTGTGGCGTCTCTCTTGTCGTGATGTGTGTTTTGTCCTATATTTGTATTACTTTTGGTAGGCCGTCATTGTAAATAATAATTTGTTCTTAACTGACTTGCCTAGTTAAATAAATACAAAATACCCTACCTCATATACCTGTAAGAATACACTATCAAAATACTTAATTATCAACTAAATATTTGACATACAAAATACTTTCACTGTTCTAGTAGAATGAACGTGTCCTCTATCCGGTGCCGGCTGTGGTAATAACGGGAATGTGTCCTCTATCTTGTACCGGCTGTGGTAATAATGGGAACGTGTCCTCTATCCGGTACCGGCTGTGGTAATAACGGGAACGTGTCCTCTGTCCGGTACCGGCTGTGGTAATAACGGGAACGTGTCCTCTATCCGGTACCGGCTGTGGTAATAACGGGAACGTGTCCTCTATCCGGTGCCGGCTGTGGTAATAACGGGAACGTGTCCTCTATCCGGTGCCGGCTGTGGTAATAACGGGAACGTGTCCTCTATCCGGTACCGGCTGTGGTAATAACGGGAACGTGTCCTCTATCCGGTGCCGGCTGTGGTAATAACGGGAACGTGTCCTCTATCCGGTGCCGGCTGTGGTAATAACGGGAACGTGTCCTCTATCCGGTACCGGCTGTGGTAATAACGGGAACGCGTCCTCTATCCGGTGCCGGCTGTGGTAATAACGGGAACGTGTCCTCTATCCGGTGCCGGCTGTGGTAATAACGGGAACGTGTCCTCTGTCCGGTGCCGGCTGTGGTAATAACGGTAGAATGAATGTGTCCTCTGTCCGGTGCCGGCTGTGGTAATAATGGTAGAATGAATGTGTCCTCTGTCCGGTGCCGGCTGTGGTAATCATTTATATAGATCATATCTGATAGATCTTCTGTGTGTATAGCGCACGTACCGCATGCCGAAGGACATCCACGTCGAGCCGGAGAGGTTTGCTGCTGACCTCATCAGTCGACTGGAGGGAGTTCTGAGAGAGAGAGATGCACAGGAGAGACTGGAGGAGAGACTGAAGAGAGTCAGACTGGTACGTACTGGGGTGTGTGTGTGTGTGTGTGTGTGTGTGTGTGTGTGTGTGTGTGTGACGTGTCTGTGACGTGTGTGTGCTTTCATGTGTGTGTTGGACAGTAATCACCCCACACACACACACTTCCTGCTTCTCCTCTAACCCTGCCCCCTTCTTTCCTCTCCTGCTCTGTGATAGGAGGAGGAGGGCGACGACGCCGACGTCTCCATGGTGAACTCCCTCCCCTCCTACGGCAACAAGCCCCTCCCCCCCTCCACCCCGTCCCTCCATCCCCACTACGGGTCCCGTTATTCAGAGACCTCGTACAATGGCGTTCTGGCGCTACAGGACGCGCACGAGGAGAACCCGGAGTCCATCTTGGACGAGCACGTCCAGAGAGTGATGAAGACGCCGGGGTGCCAGTCACCAGGCACCGGGAGACACTCACCCAAAACCCGCTCCCCCGACGGAGGGGTAGGGGTGTACCCTCCGCCCCACTCTGGGAGAACCCAGGGGCCTCCGGGGACCAAAGGTCACAAGCCAGGAGCCAAAGGAGGGGACCCGGCGGGGATGGGAGCAGGTATGTTGTCTTTATTTATCCAGGTTAGTCTCCATGATAAACCTCTTCTAGTGTTGTCTTTATTTATCCAGGTTAGTCTCCATGATAAACCTCTTCTAGTGTTGTCTTTATTTATCCAGGTTAGTCTCCATGATAAACCTCTTCTAGTGTTGTCTTTATTTATCCAGGTTAGTCTCCATGATAAACCTCTTCTAGTGTTGTCTCTATTTATCCAGGTTAGTCTCAATGATAAACCTCTTCTAGTGTTGTCTTTATTTATCCAGGTTAGTCTCCATGATAAACCTCTTCTAGTGTTGTCTTTATTTATCCAGGTTAGTCTCCATGATAAACCTCTTCTAGTGTTGTCTTTATTTATCCAGGTTAGTCTCCATGATAAACCTCTTCTAGTGTTGTCTTTATTTATCCAGGTTAGTCTCCATGATAAACCTCTTCTAGTGTTGTCTCTATTTATCCAGGTTAGTCTCAATGATAGACCTCTTCTAGTGTTGATGTTGTATAATCAATGTGATGGTGTGTATTCAACCAACAGAACACAGAGCATCTCGAGGTAGGAGTGCTCTTCATATAATCATGTTCTTTATGATCCTAGATCAGCGCTCCTACCTCCATGCTTTATGAGTACAGGCCCAGGTATAGAGGCGAAATATCAAAGACCACAGCTACCTCCATGCTTTATGAGTACGGGCCCAGGTATAGAGGTGAAATATCAAAGACCACAGCTACCTCCATGCTTTATGAGTACGGGCCCAGGTATAGAGGTGAAATATCAAAGACCACAGCTTCCTCCATGCTTTATGAGTACGGGCCCAGGTATAGAGGTGAAATATCAAAGACCACAGCTTCCTCCATGCTTTATGAGTACGGGCCCAGGTATAGAGATGAAATATCAAAGACCACAGCTACCTCCATGCTTTATGAGTACGGGCCCAGGTATAGAGGTGAAATATCAAAGACCACAGCTTCCTCCATGCTTTATGAGTATCTCTTTTTGAAAGTGTCCGTAAAGGCTGTACCATCACAAGCATGGTTACCACCATCTTTGTTAGGTTAGGAGGTAGAGTTATACTTAGTTAGTTATAGTTATTTATAGTTAGTTAGTTATAGTTAGTTATAGTTATAGTTAGCTAGTTATATGTCTCTGTTCCCTCAGGTGTGTACCACCACAAGCATGGATACCACCACCCCCCAGGGGGCACCAAGCCCAAAGAACCCCAGATGGATGAGGTGGTGCTGGGTGGAGGCGGAGGCTCCAGGACCCAGGGGAGCGTCCTGTGGAACGGGGAGGCCCACCACTACGCTACCGGGAAGGGACGCAACTACGCGGACGGGGCTGGGACCATGGACGCCTTGGGCTATAGGTTAGTACCAGGGGGGGAGGGGGGTTATCAGGTTAGTACCAGGGGGGGAGGGGGGTTATCAGGTTAGTACCAGGGGGGGAGGGGGGTTATCAGGTTAGTACCAGGGGGGAGGGGGGTTATCAGGTTAGTACCAGGGGGGAGGGGGGTTATCAGGTTAGTACCAGGGGGGGAGGGGGGTTATCAGGTTAGTACCAGGGGGGAGGGGGGTTATCAGGTTAGTACCAGGGGGGAGGGGGGTTATCAGGTTAGTACCAGGGGGGAGGGGTGTTATCAGGTTAGTACCAGGGGGGAGGGGGGTTATCAGGTTAGTACCAGGGGGGAGGGGGGTTATCAGGTTAGTACCAGGGGGGAGGGGGGTTATCAGGTTAGTACCAGGGGGGAGGGGGGTTATCAGGTTAGTACCAGGGGGGAGGGGGGTTATCAGGTTAGTACCAGGGGGGAGGGGGGTTATGTGTTATCAGTGCTGTACTACTCCAGGACAGGACTCCAACTAGACTCTGACTCCAGTCACGGTTTTTCATGACCAGTACAGTTCTTGACTTATAAAAAGTCTCTGACTTACATATTAATTCTACATCCCACTACAAGATCCAATGTTGGATAGCGTCTGTATTGGTTTAGACTAGCTAGCCTTACTAATGTGGAACACGGTCAACTAGCTTGCTTTCTAAGATACCATATTCACTTTGAAAGGTAATTGGAGAGCATTCTTTCGCACTTACAAGGGACTTGGGACCAGACTTGGATGTTTAGTGACTTGAGCACATCTGTCTTACCATCCTGACCCGTGTCTCTCTGCATCCTGACCCGTGTGTCTCTTCATCCTGACCCGTGTGTCTCTTCATCCTGACCTGTGTGTGTTCCCTGTACCCCAGCAGTAAGGGCAGCACCCTATCGAAGCGCGGCTCTAAGAAGGGGGCGGAGCCGGCAGGTAAAGGTGATGAGGGGCGTGTCCAGGAGGCCCAGGTACCGCTGGAGGACCTGGAGAGAAACCACAAGATACTGCAGTGGATGATGGAGGGGGAGGCACTACGACACAAGAAGAACACACACGGGTAACACACACGCGCACACACACACACACGGGTAACACACACACACACACACGGGTAGGACGCACTCTCAATCCCTCACTCACTCCAATGTTAACTAACCTTCTCTCTCTCTCCCCTCCTCTCTTGCTCTCTCCTCCTCTCTCTCTCCTCCTCTCTCCCTCCTCTCTCTCTCCCCTCCTCTCTCGCTCTCTCCTCCTCTCTCCCTCCTCTCTCTCTCCCCTCTCCTCTCCCCTCCTCTCTTTCTCTCTCCCCTCCTCTCTTGCTCTCTCCTCCTCTCTCTCTCCCCTTCTCACTCTCTCTCCTCCTCTCTCCCCTCCTCTCCCTCCTCTCCTCTCTCTCTCCCCTCCTCTCTTTCTCTCTCTCCCCTCCTCTCTTTCTCTCTCTCCCCTCCTCTCTTGCTCTCGCCTCCTCTCTCCCCTCCACTCTCTCTCCCTCCCCTCCTCTCTCTCTCCCTCCTCTCTTTCTCCCTCCTCTCTTTCTCTCTCTCCCCTCCTCTCTCTCGCTCTCCCCTCTAGGAGTACTACAGGCTCCAGGAAGACCCAGGGGAGTGTGGAGGTGTCGAGGCCCAGCTCGGTGGAGCGTCCTGGGGCAGTGCACCCCTGGGTGAGTGCCCAGCTGCGGAACAACGTGCAGCCCTCCCACCCCTTCATCCAGGACCCCACCATGCCCCCCAACCCCGCACCCAACCCCCTCACCCAACTAGAGGAGGCCCGGAGGAGACTGGAGGAGGAGAGGAGGAGGTCCGCCCTGCTGCAGGCTAAGCAGAGGTGAGAGGAGGAAGGGTTAAGGTTGGAACTAGGGGTTAGTGTTGAGATTAGGATCAGGGGTTAAGGTTGGAACTAGGGGTTAGTGTTGAGATTAGGATAAGGGGTTCAGGTTGGAACTAGGGGTTAGTGTTGAGATTAGGATCAGGGGTTCAGGTTGGGACTAGGGGTTAGTGTTGAGATTAGGATCAGGGGTTCAGGTTGGGACTAGGGGTTAGTGTTGAGATTAGGATCAGGGGTTCAGGTTGGGACTAGGGGTTAGTGTTGAGATTAGGATCAGGGGTTCTAGCAGGAGACTCGAGAGGAGGGGTTTAGGTTGGGATTAAGATTGCAAGTGATTTAACAAATCATCACTATCAGTATCTGCAATTTGGCAGTACGCCCAGACTCTTGTTTTGAGAACGAAAGATATCTCAGTTTCAAGGTCTCAGTTTAGGGAGAAGAAGCCTTGTGAGGTATTGGTCTGTCACATGCATGACCCAGTATTGGTCGGTCACATTAATGAAGCAAACGTTAATGATGAATTACTTATGAATGATGAATAAGCTAAATCATGCAAATATAGCTTGTCTGTATATAAGAGGACTAACGGGACTGCCCCGGTGGAGCTCCTGATCGACATGTGTACTTGGTGCATTGAGTTGGTAGGAACCTCTCCAGCACGCTGATAATAAAGAATGATTCATTTACATTTTTACATTTTAGTCATTTAGCAGACGCTCTTATCCAGAGCGACTTACAGTTAGTGAGTGCATAAATTTTTCATAAGCTTGACTTCGAGTGTCCCTGTGTAGAATATCCACGACAAGATGTAAGGTTATTGGTAGAGGAGGGAGACTCCAATACGCTGATGGATCAGTCAGTCTGACAGACATAGACTCTGTGTGTCACCGTGTACTGTCTCTGCCTCCGTCTCTCCTCCCCTCCAGGCAGAAGTCTTTAAGCAGTAAGAAGCAGGTGTCACAGTGTGACAACGTAACCGTGGCGTACTACTTCTGTGGCGAGCCCATCCCCTACCGCACCACGGTCAAAGGTTGCGTGGTGACCCTGGGACAGTTCAAAGAGCTACTCACCAAGAAGGGCTTCTACAGGTGAGAGGTCGTCATCACGGAGATCAAGCTCTGGAGACCATGGCTGAGTCCCAAACGGCACCCTGTTCCCTACATAGTGCACTAATGTTGATCAGAACCCTATGGGCCCTATAAAGGGAACAGGGTGAATACCTGTGGACAATGAAGTCCTGTTTGATTCTACTCTCTTCTAACCCTGCTCTCTCTGTCTTCTGTCCTTACTTGCTCTGTGTGTTGATTCATTGTGTGTGTGTGTGTGTGTATGTGTGTGTTGATTCATTGTGTGTGTGTGTCCTCTAGGTTCTACTTTAAGAAGGTGAGTGATGAGTTTGACTGTGGCGTGGTGTTTGAGGAGGTCAGAGAGGACGACGCCATCTTGCCCATCTTTGAGGAGAAGATCATCGGCAAGGTAGAGAAGGTGGACTGAACCAGGAAACAGGAAATGGAGCCAGTAGGAAGTGGAGGAGGAACGATGACGCAGAGAAAAGACTGAACCGGAACGGAGGAAGAGGAGGTGGAGAGAGAGAGAGAGAGAGAGGGCTTTTGGAAGAGGAGGGAGGGAGGGAATGTAAAGGAGGGTAGGAAAGGATGAGGGGGAGGGATGGTAAACAGAATGTCACTGCCTGGATCAAGCGTAGAGGAACACACGTTTGGAAAGGAGGATGAGACAGTGGGATGAACAGGGTGAAAAAGACGATTCCTAAACAGTCTTCCACTCCTGCTCTGGGGGAGTTGTTGTTCTCCTTCCAGAACCAGCTGCTGCTAAGTTGCTATGGAGACATCATGGTGCTGGGAACAACAGAGGTTGACGGCTGAGTTCCATTCCGGAATCTCACTCCCTTCCCTTCAGTCCCAGGGCTCGTCACTGAGGGGGCAGAGGGGCTGTATGCGTCCCAAATAGCACCCTATACCCCAGTGATCATCAACTAGATTCGGGCCACGGGCTGATTTTTATTCTTGAGCGAATGGTCAGGTGGCCCGAGTATATAACTACAAATAATTTGTGGACTGCAAATTGACCACAAGAAGCACAAACAGATATAATATTTGACTAAAACGTAATCATTTCAAACTTCTGGAAATCTGATATCCAAAATTCCAATCACTTGGAGCTGAAAGCTGGTGTTTTTACAAGCTTTTATATTCCAATGAAGCCCTTTGGGCCCTGGTCAAAAGTAGTGCCCTAATATAGGGAATAGGGTGCAGCAATGAGGTGAGCTTTTCATAATGGAGCAGAGCCTTCATCTCCTCGACATGTGGACATCATAATGACATCATAAAGAACCTTCATGCTCCGTCCTCTGATGATGTCACCTAGCGATGTCAAAGCATTCTGTTCACCCAAACAAACAAACAAACATGTTCTATAAATCTCCTTTACTAAAGCTGTATATTTTTGATAAAACGCTATGCCTACGGACAAAAGGAACAACAGTCTTTTTACCTGTAGACATTTATTAGTATATTTCTGGGTGGGTGTAATGTACAGGGACTAGTAGGTTTTAACACATGTACAGACTAGGGCGGCATCCCAAATGGAATCCTGTTCCCTCTATAGTGCACTGCTTTTGATCAGAGCCCATAGGGTAGCAGTGCGCTCTAGGAAATAGGGTGCCGTTTGGGATGTGACCTGTGTGTTTCTAAACGATCAAAGCTCGGTCGTGTCCCAAAATTACACCCTATTCCCCAGGTAGTGCACTATTTCATTTAGTGCACTACGTGGGGGTTAGGGTGTGGTTTGGGACTCAATCCCTTGTGTTTTACATATGTAAAGGTTTTATATTTTAAAGCTAGCTGGCTGAGTCCTGTCAGGGCCGCCATTTTTGTTTTCAGTCACTCCATGCTTCTTCTCCAGGAGCCGCGTCGTGTCTGTTATCCCATTCAACTGCCTCCTGGCTGTGTCCCAAAGGGCACCCAGTGCCGCAGCATGCCATTTGGGACACATCCTCTGACTTCTGTCCAAACCGATCCCCTTACACCCTAGGTTGAACCCTATCCCCATACACCCTAGGTTGAACCCTATCCCCTACACCCTAGGTTGATCCCTATCCCCTACACCCTAGGTTGATCCCTACACCCTAGGTTGAACCCTATCCCCTACACCCTAGGTTGATCCCTATCCCCTACACCCTAGGTTGAACCCTATCCCCTACACCCTAGGTTGAACCCTATCCCCTACACCCTAGGTTGAACCCTATCCCCTACACCCTAGGTTGAACCCTATCCCCTACACCCTAGGTTGATCCCTATCCCCTACACCCTAGGTTGAACCCTATCCCCTACACCCTAGGTTGATCCCTATCCCCTACACCCTAGGTTGAACCCTATCCCCTACACCCTAGGTTTAACCCTATCCCCTACACCCTAGGTTGAACCCTAACCCTTACACCCTAGGTTGAACCCTAACCCTTACACCCTAGGTTGGGAGTAGGGGCTCTGGATTGGTTTGGAATTCAGAAAACTGTCTTGTCGATCGTGAATGTACTGCAACTCTCCCTAACTTCTCCTCAGTCCCAGGGCCGGGCCTGTATCTGTTTCAGATCAAAAGCTGCCCCATAGCACAGCACAGATCTAGGAGCAGCTTGCCCTAATCCAGATTGTGTCTCAAATGACACCCTGTTCCCTATCTAGTGCACTACTTTTGGCCAGTGTTCATAGGGCTGTGGTATGAAGTAGTGCACTAGATGGTGTATATGGTGCCATTTGGGATGCAAACCCCCCCTCCCCCCCACCCACACACACCCACACACACACACTCTCAGGAGAGGAAAATGGTGGAACTGTCTTAGCATCCGTTTTTACTCCCAAGCCCTGTCAAGGTTCCTGGACTGTATGTTCTATGTAGTACGTTGTATTTCTACAATGAACTGATCTACGGTGCGTTGATCTATGTAAACAGCCAAAGAACATCATAACCTGTCTGTGTCCGTACACTGTCTGTGTCTCTGTCCGTACAGTTAGCCCCGTCGTGAAATATCTTGTTTTATTGTGTATCTGTCTGTATGGCAGAAATTAACATGGTTATCCCTATTGCCCCCAATAGTCCAGTCTATAATGTGGAGTTAAATGTATTGGGTTTTAAATCACCTTCTGGGGAAACAGTGCCTACAGGTGACTTGTACTCCGATCTGGTCAAAGAGGGTAAAATACACAATAGGAATACTTCATCCCCAAATCCAAGATGGTGGCCCACTATAAATCCAAGATGGTGGCCCCCACTATAAATCCAAGATGGTGGCCCCCACTATAAATCCAAGATGGTGGCCCACTATAAATCCAAGATGGTGGCCCACTATAAATCCAAGATGGCGGCCCACTATAAATCCAAGATGGTGGCCCACTATATCTCCCCCCTCTGAACTATAACATTTTAGATGAAAATAAATGTGTTTATACAATAATATCTGTCCAATAATCTCCAAGCATGTTCTTATTTTATATTGAATGTCTTTTACGATTATACATGATTTTAGTTTGTTTTATTTGTAGTAAACTACATTGCCCCCCTTGAATGGTATTTAATGCTATGTTATTGGAAGTATTGGGGGATGTCCCTAATGGTACACTATTCCCTATATAGCACACTACTGGCCTCTGGTTGAAAGCAGTGCACTGTATAGGGAATAGGGTGCCATTTGAGACATTTCCTTGTAATTCTCATAAATGAATGGGAAAGCTGTAAGGGTCCTTTTTTATAACGGTCATTATTATTGTCATTTAATTGAACTAAGTCCTTACAGGGTCACTACAGAGTATGTGGGCTGATCTAGGATCAGTTTTAACCTTCTTCTTTTTTTAGATCGTAATGAATAACATTACATGGACGGGGATCCTAGATCCAGCCAATCTACAATGAGAAGCTTTCTGAATACAGGCCCAGACACCGCAGTCGTGGTGGTGTGAAAACAGTGCCTTTTTAATACCAGCGTAACTTTAGATCACCGATTGTCATAGAACCTGTCAGTACATGTATTAGCCTGTAGGTGGTGCTGTTTTTAAATTACTGTCGTTTTGTTTGTTATTTTCAACCAACATTACATCATTTTGTTTATTATTTTCAACCAACATTACGCCGTGTCGGTCTGGACAAGCCTACTCTTCACTATGTAAATATGTACATTGCCATATTTCCTATGTTTCAGTCCTCACCCGTTGACAGACAGCCAGTCTCTGAGGTTTATTGACTACAGACTACACAGAGACTGCAGAGCGCTGGATTCACTTGTACATTTCTTTTTAAAAAGGTACTTCGTTAATAAATACATTGAATAAATACGACCCCTGTCCTTGTTGATGGAGTAGTAGAGACACCGTTATGTTGATGAGACACCGTTATGTTGAGGAGACACCGTTATGTTGAGGAGACACCGTTATGTTGAGGAGACACCGTTGTGTTGATGAGACACCGTTGTGTTGAGACACCGTTGTGTTGAGACACCGTTGTGTTGAGACACCGTTGTGTTGAGACACCGTTGTGTTGAGACACCGTTGTGTTGAGACACCGTTGTGTTGAGACACCGTTGTGTTGAGACACCGTTGTGTTGAGACACCGTTGTGTTGAGACACCGTTGTGTTGAGACACCGTTGTGTTGAGACACCGTTGTGTTGAGACACCGTTGTGTTGATGAGACACCGTTGTGTTGATGAGACACCGTTGTGTTGATGAGACACCGTTGTGTTGATGAGACACCGTTGTGTTGATGAGACACCGTTGTGTTGATGAGACACCGTTGTGTTGATGAGACACCGTTGTGTTGATGAGACACCGTTGTGTTGATGAGAGACACCGTTGTGTTGATGAGAGACACCGTTATGTTGATCAGCGACACCGTTATGTTGATGAGAGACACCGTTATGTTGATGAGAGACACCGTTATGTTGATGAGCGCCACGGTTATGTTGATGAGAGACACCGTTATGTTGATGAGCGCCAGATGAGAGCCATCACTATGTTGATGATGAGAGCCAGATGAGGGCCATCAATATGTTGACGAGGGCCATCACTATGTTGATGAGAGACATTATGTTGATGAGCCATCAGGATCTATATGATAAAGATCCATTGATGCTCTAGAAAACCTAAATGTTGATGACTGCTTCTGTGTAGTCAGTTCTACCAATCTATACATGGAGTCTCCTAAAGGTACCAATCTATACATGGAGTCTCCTAAAGGTACCAATCTATACATGGAGTCTCCTAAAGGTACCAATCTATACATGGAGTCTGCTAAAGGTACCAATCTATACATGGAGTCTCCTAAAGGTACCAATCTATACATGGAGTCTCCTAAAGGTACCAATCTATACATGGAGTCCGCTAAAGGTACCAATCTATACATGGAGTCTCCTAAAGGTACCAATCTATACATGGAGTCTCCTAAAGGTACCAATCTATACATGGAGTCTCCTAAATGTACCAATCTATACATGGAGTCTCCTAAAGGTACCAATCTATACATGGAGTCTCCTAAAGGTACCAATCTATACATGGAGTCTGCAGAAGGTACCAATCTATACATGGAGTCTCCTAAAGGTGCCAGTCTATACATGGAGTCTCCTAAAGGTACCAATCTATACATGGAGTCCGCTAAAGGTACCAATCTATACATGGAGTCTCCTAAAGGTGCCAATCTATACATGGAGTCCGCTAAAGGTGCCAATCTATACATGGAGTCTGCTTAATAAGGTACCAATCTATACATTGAGTCTGCAGAAGGTACCAATCTTGGCTAATTGTTTATTTTTACAAAACCTACATCTACGGCCCTATTCCCTTGAACATGCTTTTATGTCCAAGACTTAATCTGTGTCTGGGAAACTGGCCCCTAATGTATGCAGGCAATCATGCTGACTATTTACACCCTCCAGTTTAGTGCACCGTTTTAGGACAGTCCCAAGATATTCCACCACATATTCTAGCTCAGCCCTTTAATATCAGGAGTCGGTTGCAATAAAATGTGATGATTTCAGTGATGATCTCAATTAAATGTTGTGATGACGATTATACAGTTTCCGTTTATGTTTACAGGTAAATGTGAGTAGTACGCCACCCTGTGGAACATTGGGAAATGTCCTTCACGAAACAACCGTTTGAGTGACGCGAATGACGTACAACACAAGGTAAAAGTTGACATGTGTAACGCCAGGAAGGGAACACACAGTTGAAACTTCAGCTGCCGAAGAAAACATGCATTTCTGAGTGAGATGTGCTTGATTTAACGTTTAATTTTGCGGGTTTTAATTGAACAGGATACTATGCTAAGGAAATAGTATGCAGATACTCTGAATGCATATCGAGCTGTACAGTAGTAGGTCATTATTGACAACTTTGAGTAACGAATTCGTAGCGGAGCTAGCGCGCTAGCCATGGACCCGCTAGACGTACTACTGGACGAAGTGGCGTTGGAGGGACTGGACGGGGTTACTATCACCTCTCTGTGGATTCGGTTGGAGAAGAGGAACCCTGCTTTCCCACTGAATCTAGACTCGTATACTAAAGAGTTCATTTGGAAATCCTTGGTATATAACCACGAAGTCGACTTCTACGAGCTGCCGCAAGAGAGAGCGGATGTCGTGCTCGTCGACAGGTAGGTTGGAGTTGTCTTACGCCTCGATCAACACCTACAGTGTCTTTGCGAAAAATGGGACGCAGCATCATCTGGATATGTGTGCAACAAAAGTTAAACATTCACCTTCTGCTACCATTTCTGTCAAGCCGTCTACGCATACAGTTTGACGCATGTGTTCGATAAATTCAACATATGCACCAAACAGAACGCACTGCCTCTGCAAGGCAAACGCAGCGTTCCATTGGAAATGAATGTACTTCAGGTGTACCAACATGTATTGACACTGTCGGTGTGATCGAGGTTCGTCTAGCAATGCCATCATATGATGCGTTCGAGATGACTCGGAACAAGGAAATATCCGAACTCCGATTACAATGCGTTCAAGACAACTGAGAACTTGGGGAAAAAACTAGCTCCAACTGGGAAAATTTGTTTTGAACAGTCATTCAACTCGGAATTAGAATTTGGAAAATCTGGCATCATGCAGTCACGATTTTTCCCACTCTGAACTCGTTTTTCCCCGACTTCCCAGTTGTCTTGAATGCAACATCAATCCTGCTAAATTGTTTCCCTATATCGTACATTTGTAGCGTTATTGCATTGGTTGATACTCTCTGAATTATAAACAAACTATCTAACTAGCTAGTAAAACCATTCAGAAGTCCTGACACCAAAGCTGACACTACTAACTAGTTAGCTAACCGCGGTGGCTAAATATCTAGCCATGCTCCGTGCCAAATGTTCAGTTAGCTGCATGCCAAGTTACCAAAGCCACTATCCCTCTCCATGCCATCTGTCTGTTCTTCAGGTTTGCAGACATCGATCCAGACACAGGGATTCAGGAAGTAGCCTGTTGGGACGTCAGAGGGGACTCCTACCCTGTCCAGATCTTATTGGATGATAAGAGTGGAATCCAGGGCTCGTGCGTCTTCTTCAAGGAGAGGAAAAACGTCACCCCAATCATCCGCACCACCGACCTGACGCCATGTCTAACGTTAGAGGACGCCTTCAAAAGGTGGGGAGAAACTGGCTGAAGATTAATCTGTGTGGAGGGGGGGGGGATAAACTGTCTGAAGATTTAAGATATCTCTAAGACATTCATATCCAGCTGGTCCCAATTCCTCCACCTCTCCTTGGCCTTAACCCTTCAGTGTAGGTTTGGGGCAGTATCCAGAGTTTCAGACCGTTTCTGTACCATACTGGGGTATACGGTATTACTGGAAGTGCACACAAAGGGTGCTATTTGACACACAAAACAATTTAGGCAACTGGGATCTTGATCCAGGAGGGGATTGAATGCCTCTAGTCTGGGTACCAGGCAACAGGAGGGGATTGAATGCCTCTAGTCTGAGTACCAGGCAACAGGGGGGGATTGAATGCCTCTAGTCTGGGCACCAGGCAACAGGAGGGGATTGAATGCCTCTAGTCTGGGTACCAGGCAACAGGGGGGGATTGAATGCCTCTAGTCTGGGTACCAGGCAACAGGGGGGATTGAATGCCTCTAGTCTGGGTACCAGGCAACAGGAGGGGATTGAATGCCTCTAGTCTGGGTACCAGGCAACAGGGGGGGATTGAATGCCTCTAGTCTGGGTACCAGGCAACAGGGGGGATTGAATGCCTCTAGTCTGGGTACCAGGCAACAGGAGGGGATTGAATGCCTCTAGTCTGGGTACCAGGCAACAGGGGGGGATTGAATGCCTCTAGTCTGGGTACCAGGCAACAGGGGGGGATTGAATGCCTCTAGTCTGGGTACCAGGCAACAGGAGGGGATTGAATGCCTCTAGTCTGGGTACCAGGCAACAGGGGGGATTGAATGCCTCTAGTCTGGGTACCAGTCAACAGGGGGGATTGAATGCCTCTAGTCTGGGCACCAGGCAACAGGAGGGGATTGAATGCCTCTAGTCTGGGTACCAGGCAACAGGAGGGGTTGAATGCCTCTAGTCTGGGTACCAGGCAACAGGAGGGGATTGAATGCCTCTAGTCTGGGTACCAGGCAACAGGGGGGGATTGAATGCCTCTAGTCTGGGTACCAGTCTCTTTAGCTAACGTTCCACTCCTTGTCATTGCCAAAGAGACTGGCTTCTGGCAACCTCAACGTTCAATATGCAGCTGGATTTATGGCGGAGTTGCTCATTGGTTGTTGGAAATGACATTCATATTTTCCATGACAACACGTGGAGCCTCGAATTGAATTATAACAAAGTCAAAAACGACCATTTAGCTGTTCGCTGGGCAAGCTGTATTTTGAGGCTTAAAGTCAAGGGAAATACATTTTGTGGTTGGAATTGCAGTATTTATTTAGTTTGAGAATTTAGACGTGAGTTCGATTTTTGTAACACAGTTGAATTTGTATCCTTCAAAATGTATGGAATTTCATTAAAATTAAAATAAAAGCCAATATTTGGATAATCGTTGTGATTGGAGGATAGCTGTGTAGGTGATAGAATCAGATTTAAATCCTCTGTTGTCCTCGAGCTCATTAGTAATAGAATGTTTGTATTTGAAGATGGCAGAAATCATACCGTCGGTGTTTCGAAATGCCCGGTGTACTATATAAACGCTATATCGCCCAAGCCCACTTCAATGTTTGCAGATCTGTAAGGTGGAAGCAATATGGTAGAGCTGGGATGATAAACTAAAAGTTATCGACACCGACAATCACCCAACACTTATTGCAGGCATTTGGCTGAGATCGTTCTTTACGATAAGTAGCCAATACTAGAGAAATTTCAAGTTTGAAATGAAATAAGTTTGCTAATGTGGGTGATTGTTAATGGGACAATTGATCATCAAACTAGTAGTAGTAGTTTAAAGGATAAGAAATACAAAAAAACTGGTGCACATGAATGTTCTAAACTGTGGTGCACATGAATGTTCTAAACTGTGGTGCACATGAATGTTCTAAACTGTGGTGCACATGAATGTTCTAAACTTGTAATTCTATTTATAGTCGCATCAATTTAGGTAATTTATCGCAGTATGGATTTTTGTCCATAACACCCAGCTCTACAATATGGGGGAAGCTCCTCTACTCCACTGCTTACCTATCCAGACCCTTCAGTCCTCTACTGCTTACCTATCCAGACCCTTCAGTCCTCTACTCTACTGCTTACCTATCCAGACCCTTCAGTCCTCTACTCTACTGCTTACCTATCCAGACCCTTCAGTCCTCTACTCTACTGCTTACCTATCCAGACCCTTCAGTCCTCTACTCTACTGCTTACCTATCCAGACCCTTCAGTCCTCTACTCTACTGCTTACCTATCCAGACCCTTCAGTCCTCTACTCTACTGCTTACCTATCCAGACCCTTCAGTCCTCTACTCTACTGCTTACCTATCCAGACCCTTCAGTCCTCTACTCTACTGCTTACCTATCCAGACCCTTCAGTCCTCTACTCTACTGCTTACCTATCCAGACCCTTCAGTCCTCTACTCTACTGCTTACCTATCCAGACCCTTCAGTCCTCTACTCTACTGCTTACCTATCCAGACCCTTCAGTCCTCTACTCTACTGCTTACCTATCCAGACCCTTCAGTCCTCTACTCTACTGCTTACCTATCCAGACCCTTCAGTCCTCTACTCCACTGCTTACCTATCCAGACCCTTCAGTCCTCTACTCCACTGCTTACCTATCCAGACCCTTCAGTCCTCTACTGCTTACCTATCCAGACCCTTCAGTCCTCTACTCTACTGCTTACATATCCAGACCCTTCAGTCCTCTACTGCTTACCTATCCAGACCCTTCAGTCCTCTACTCTACTGCTTACCTATCCAGACCCTTCAGTCCTCTACTCTACTGCTTACCTATCCAGACCCTTCAGTCCTCTACTCCACTGCTTACCTATCCAGACCCTTCAGTCCTCTACTGCTTACCTATCCAGACCCTTCAGTCCTCTACTCCACTACTTACCTATTGAGACCCTGTAGAGATGCTAACATCAAGGGGGAGAGATGGGGAGTGATATGGGAGGGGCTGGTAACGTTACATTAGCTGGCCGACTACAGACAGTCAAAGCACCAAATGGAAACCTCTCCTCCTCTCTCCTCTCCTCCAGGTAGAATCAATCCACAACTTGTCATGAACTGGTCAGGTAGATCCTAACTAAGGATGGTCCTAAAACAACCCCTAACCCATGATAACCTCTCTCCTCTCCTCCAGGTGGGGTAGGAAGCTGGTAATGGTGGCCTCCCATGATAACCTCTCCTCCTCTCCTCCAGGTGGGGTAGGAAGCTGGTAATGGTGGCCTCCCATGATAACCTCTCCTCCTCTCCTCCAGGTGGGGTAGGAAGCTGGTAATGGTGGCCTCCCATGATAACCTCTCCTCCTCTCCTCCAGGTGGGGTAGGAAGCTGGTAATGGTGGCCTCCCATGATAACCTCTCTCCTCTCCTCCAGGTGGGGTAGGAAGCTGGTAATGGTGGCCTCCCATGATAACCTCTCTCCTCTCCTCCAGGTGGGGTAGGAAGCTGGTAATGGTGGCCTCCCATGATAACCTCTCCTCCTCTCCTCCAGGTGGGGTAGGAAGCTGGTAATGGTGGCCTCCCATGATAACCTCTCTCCTCTCCTCCAGGTGGGGTAGGAAGCTGGTAATGGTGGCCTCCCATGATAACCTCTCCTCCTCTCCTCCAGGTGGGGTAGGAAGCTGGTAATGGTGGCCTCCCATGATAACCTCTCCTCCTCTCCTCCAGGTGGGGTAGGAAGCTGGTAATGGTGGCCTCCCATGATAACCTCTCTCCTCTCCTCCAGGTGGGGTAGGAAGCTGGTAATGGTGGCCTCCCATGATAACCTCTCCTCCTCTCCTCCAGGTGGGGTAGGAAGCTGGTAATGGTGGCCTCCCATGATAACCTCTCTCCTCTCCTCCAGGTGGGGTAGGAAGCTGGTAATGGTGGCCTCCCATGATAACCTCTCCTCCTCTCCTCCAGGTGGGGTAGGAAGCTGGTAATGGTGGCCTCCCATGATAACCTCTCTCCTCTCCTCCAGGTGGGGTAGGAAGCTGGTAATGGTGGCCTCCCAGAGGGTAAGGTTCAGGGTGTTGATAGGTGACGGAGGCGACCCGGACGTGAAGCTGACTGACCACTCCTACTGTATCCTGGAGAGGCTGGGGAGGGCCCGCTGGCAGGGAGAGTTACAGAGAGACCTGCACTCCTGCTCATTCAAGTAGGTGGCTAGACAGGAAACTCTTTAGTACTATATACCACTATAGTCTGCTCTGATTGGTCAGGACTCAGTCCACTATGTAATAAGCTGTGTTGTGATTGGTGCAGGACGGACCCGAGGAGGATGCACTACATGAGGAAGTCTCTGAAGCAGAATGATCTGATCACCATGCAGTCTCATGTCATCAGACTGGCCAGCGGAGCACAGCAACACTCCATACTACTGCTGCTCAAACGCTTCCACATAGACCGGTCAGAACCCTCACTCACTCACCAAACGCTTCCACATAGACCGGTCAGAACCCTCACTCACTCACCAAACGCTTCCACATAGACCGGTCAGAACCCTCACTCACTCACCAAACGCTTCCACATAGACCGGTCAGAACCCTCACTCACTCACTCACTCACCAAACGCTTCCACATAGACCGGTCAGAACACTCACTCACTCACCAAACGCTTCCACATAGACCGGTCAGAACCCTCACTCACTCACTCACCAAACGCTTCCACATAGACCGGTCAGAACCCTCACTCACTCACCAAACGCTTCCACATAGACCGGTCAGAACACTCACTCACTCACCAAACGCTTCCACATAGACCGGTCAGAACCCTCACTCACTCACTCACCAAACGCTTCCACATAGACCGGTCAGAACCCTCACTCACTCACCAAACGCTTCCACATAGACCGGTCAGAACACTCACTCACTCACCAAACGCTTCCACATAGACCGGTCAGAACCCTCACTCACTCACCAAACGCTTCCACATAGACCGGTCAGTACAATCACTCACTCACCAAACGCTTCCACATAGACCGGTCAGAACCCTCACTCACTCACCAAACGCTTCCACATAGACCGGTCAGAACCCTCACTCACCAAACGCTCCACATAGATCGGTCAGTACAATCACTCACTCACCAAACACTTCCACATAGACCGGTCAGAACCCTCACTCACTCACCAAACGCTTCCACATAGACCGGTCAGAACCCTCACTCACTCACCAAACGCTTCCACATAGACCGGTCAGAACACTCACTCACTCACCAAACGCTTCCACATAGACCGGTCAGAACCCTCACTCACTCACCAAACGCTTCCACATAGACCGGTCAGAACCCTCACTCACTCACCAAACGCTTCCACATAGACCGGTCAGAACCCTCACTCACCAAACGCTTCCACATAGACCGGTCAGAACCCTCACTCACTCACCAAACGCTTCCACATAGACCGGTCAGTACAATCACTCACTCACCAAACGCTTCCACATAGACCGGTCAGTATACTCACTCACTCACCAAACGCTTCCACATAGACCGGTCAGAACCCTCACTCACTCACTCACCAAACGCTTCCACATAGACCGGTCAGAACCCTCACTCACTCACCAAACGCTTCCACATAGACCGGTCAGAACCCTCACTCACTCACCAAACGCTTCCACATAGACCGGTCAGAACCCTCACTCACTCACTCACCAAATGCTCCACATAGATCGGTCAGTACAATCACTCACTCACCAAACGCTTCCACATAGACCGGTCAGTACAATCACTCACTCACCAAACGCTTCCACATAGACCGGTCAGAACCCTCACTCACTCACTCACCAAACGCTTCCACATAGACCGGTCAGAACCCTCACTCACTCACTCACCAAACGCTTCCACATAGACCGGTCAGAACCCTCACTCACTCACTCACCAAACGCTTCCACATAGACCGGTCAGAACCCTCACTCACTCACCAAACGCTTCCACATAGACCGGTCAGAACCCTCACTCACTCACCAAACGCTTCCACATAGACCGGTCAGTACACTCACTCACTCACCAAATGCTTCCACATAGACCGGTCAGAACCCTCACTCACTCACCAAACGCTTCCACATAGACCGGTCAGTACAATCACTCACTCACCAAACGCTTCCACATAGACCGGTCAGAACCCTCATTCACTCACCAAACGCTTCCACATAGACCGGTCAGTACAATCACTCACTCACCAAACGCTTCCACATAGACCAGTCAGAACACCCACTCACCACTTACGAACCTTACCCAACGATGCAGAGTTTAAATATAATAGTACAAAATAAAAGAATGGCGCTATATACAGGAAGTACCAGTACCAGATCAATGTTGAGCTATATACAGGAAGTACCAGTACCAGATCAATATGGTGCTATATACAGGGAGTACCAGTACCAGATCAATGTGCTGCTATATACAGGGAGTACCAGATCAATGTGGAGCTATATACAGGGAGTACCAGTACCAGATCAATGTGGAGCTATATACAGGGAGTACCAGTACCAGATCAATGTGGAGCTATATACAGGGAGTACCAGTACCAGATCAATGTGGAGCTATATACAGGGAGTACCAGTACCAGATCAATGTGGAGCTATATACAGGGAGTACCAGTACCAGATCAATGTGGAGCTATATACAGGGAGTACCAGTACCAGATCAAAATGGCGCTATATACAGGGAGTACCAGTACCAGATCAATGTGGAGCTATATACAGGGAGTACCAGTACCAGATCAATGTGCTGCTATATACAGGAAGTACCAGATCAATGTGGAGCTATATACAGGAAGTACCAGTACCAGATCAACGTGCTGCTATATACAGGAAGTACCAGTACCAGATCAATGTGCTGCTATATACAGGAAGTACCAGATCAATGTGCTGCTATATACAGGGAGTACCAGTACCAGATCAATATGGAGCTATATACAGGAAGTACCAGATCAATGTGCTGCTATATACAGGGAGTGCCAGTACCAGATCAATGTGGAGCTATATACAGGAAGTACCAGTACCAGATCAATGTGGAGCTATATACAGGGAGTACCAGTACCAGATCAATATGGAGCTATATACAGGAAGTACCAGATCAATGTGCTGCTATATACAGGGAGTACCAGTACCAGATCAATATGGAGCTATATACAGGGAGTACCAGTACCAGATCAATATGGAGCTATATACAGGAAGTACCAGATCAATGTGCTGCTATATACAGGGAGTGCCAGTACCAGATCAATGTGGAGCTATATACAGGAAGTACCAGTACCAGATCAATGTGGAGCTATATACAGGGAGTACCAGTACCAGATCAATATGGAGCTATATACAGCAAGTACCAGATCAATATGGAGCTATATACAGGGAGTACCAGTACCAGATCAATGTGGAGCTATATACAGGGAGTACCAGTACCAGATCAATGTGCTGCTATATACAGGGAGTACCAGTACCAGATCAATGTGGAGCTATATACAGGGAGTACCAGAACCAGATCAATGTGCTGCTATATACAGGGAGTACCAGTACCAGATCACTGTGCAGCTATATACAGGGAGTACCAGTACCAGATCAATGTGCAGAGGTACAAGGTTAATATGTACATGAAGGCAGGGTAAAGGAGTCTTCCCGATAAATAATAATACGAGTAAATTAAAGAACAGAGTAGCAGCAGCATATGATGTATGTGTGTGGGATATTGTTTTGTGTGGGAGTGTCAATGTAGTGTGTGTGTGTGTGTGTGTATATATATATAGTATTGTGAGTGTGCATAGGGTCAATGCAAGATAGAGTCAGTGCATATAGTTCAGGTACCATTAATTTACTATTTAGCAGTCTGGCTATTTAGAAGTCTTATGGCTTCGGGGTAGAAGCTGTCTCGGAGCCTGTCGGTCCAAGAGCCGATGCTCCGGTACCGTCTTCCGGACGATAGCAGAGTGAACAGTCTATGACTAGGGTGGCTGGAGTCTTTGGCAGTTTTTCGGGTCTTCCTCTGACACCGCCTGGTATAGAGGTCCTGGATGGCAGGGAGCTCGGCCCCAGTGATGTACTGGGCTCTCCGCACCACCCTTTGTAGCGCTTTGCGGTCAAGGGCGGTGCATTTGCCATACTCTGTCTCTGTCTCTCTCTCTCTCTGTCTCTCTCTCTCTCTCTCTCTCTCTGTCTCTCTGTCTCTCTCTCTCTCTCATTTTCTCATTTTCTCTCTCTCATTTTCTCTCATTTTCTCTCATTTTCTCTCTCATTCTCTCTCTCTCTCTCTCTCTCTCTCTCTCTCTCTCTCTCTCTCTCTCTCTCTCTCTCTCTCTCTCTCTCTAGGCGTAGTAAGTATGATATCCTGATGGAGACGACCTCTAACCTCCTGTCAGAGACGTCCAACCACATGGCCTCCGTAATCACACTACGAGACCAACTGGTGAGATCAGCGTGTGTGTGTTCCAGTGTGTGTGTGTTCCAGTGTGTGTGTGTTCCAGTGTGTGTGTGTTCCAGTGTGTGTGTGTTCCAGCGTGTGTGTGTTCCAGCGTGTGTGTGTGTTCCAGTGTGTGTGTGTTCCAGTGTGTGTGTGTGTTCCAGTGTGTGTGTGTTCCAGCGTGTGTGTGTTCCAGCGTGTGTGTGTTCCAGCGTGTGTGTGTTCCAGCGTGTGTGTGTGTTCCAGCGTGTGTGTGTGTTCCAGCGTGTGTGTGTGTTCCAGCGTGTGTGTGTGTGTTCCAGCGTGTGTGTGTGTGTTCCAGCATGTGTGTGTGTGTTCCAGCGTGTGTGTGTGTGTTCCAGCGTGTGTGTGTGTGTTCCAGCGTGTGTGTGTGTGTTCCAGCGTGTGTGTGTGTGTGTTCCAGCGTGTGTGTGTGTGTGTTCCAGCGTGTGTGTGTGTGTTCCAGCGTGTGTGTGTGTGTTCCAGCGTGTGTGTGTGTGTTCCAGCGTGTGTGTGTGTTCCAGCGTGTGTGTGTGTGTTCCAGCGTGTGTGTGTTTGTTCCAGCGTGTGTGTGTGTTCCAGCGTGTGTGTGTGTGTTCCAGTGTGTGTGTTCTCTCTGCAGTGCATCATTGAGCGGACGTATGCGTGTGTATCAGTACATGTTACATGCAGGTTAAAGCGTGTGTGTCAGTACGTGTAGTGTGTGTGTGTGTTCTCTCTGCAGTGTGTCAATGAGAGGACCTTTAAGCGTGTGTGTCAGTACATGCAAGCAGCCAAACTGGTCCAAGTGGTCATTAAACCAGTTGAACAGCTCAACCCTACAGTTGGCCCCTTCAATACCAGGAAAGGTATGTATTCTACACACTACCTTACAACCTCATATTCACACCCCTTGACTTTTTCCACATTTTGTTACGTTACAGCCTGATTCTAAAATGGATTAAATACTTTTTTCTCCCTCATCAATCTACACACAATACCCCATAATGACAAAGCGAAAACAGGTTTTTAGAAATGTTTTCAAATTTTTAAGAATAAAAATCAGAAATACCTTATTTACATAAGTATTCAGACCCTTTGCTATGAGACTCGAAATTGTGCTCAGGTGCATCCTGTTTCCATTGATCATCCTTGATGTTTCTACAACTTGATTGGAGTTCACCTGTGGTACTCCCGAGTGGCGCAGTGGTCTAAGGCACTGCATCGCGGTGCTAGCTGTGCCACTAGAGATCCTGGTTCGAATCCAGGCTCTGTCGTAGCCGGCCGTGACCGGGAGACCCATGGGGCGGCGCACAATTGGCCCAGCGTCGTCCAGGGTAGGGGAGGGAATGGCCGGCAGGGATGTAGCTCAGTTGGTAGAGCATGGCGTTTGCAACGCCAGGGTTGTGGGTTCATTTCCCACGGGGGGCCAGTATAAAGAAAAAAATAAATAATAATAATTAAAAAAAAAAATTTAAAAAAATTAATATGCACTCACTAACTGTAAGTCGCTCTGGATAAGAGCGTCTGCTAAATGACTAAAATGTAAAATGTAATGTAAATGTACATTAAATTGATTGGACATTATTTGGAAAGGCACACACCTGTCTATATAAGGTCCCACAGTTGACAGTGCATATCAGAGCAAAAACCAAGCCATGAGGTCGAAGGAATTGTCCGTAGAGCTCCGAGACAGGATTGTGTCGTGGCACAGAAATTGGGAAGGGTACCAAAAAATATCTGCAGAATTGAAGGTCCCCAAGAACACAGTGTCCTCCATCATTCTTAAATGGAAGAAGTTTGGAACCACCAAGACTCTTCCTAGAGCTGTCCGCCCGGCCAAACTGAGCAATCGGGGAAGAAGGGCCTTGGTCAGGGAGGTGACCAAGAACCTGATGGTCACTCATTTACTCTGGAGATGGGAGAACCTTCCAGAAGGACAACCATCTCTGCAGCACTCCACCAATCAGGCCTTTATGGTAGAGTGGCCAGACGGAAGCCACTCCTCAGTAAAAGGCACATGACAGCCGGCTTGGAGTTTACCAAAAGGCACCTAAAGACTGTCAGACCATGAGAAACAACATTCTCTGGCCTGATGAAACCAAGATTGAACTCTTTGGCCTGAATGCCAAGCGTCACGTCTGGAGGAAACCTGGCACCCTCCCTACGGTGAAGCATGGGGGTGGCAGCATCATGCTGTGCGGATGTCTTTCAGCGGCGGGGACTGGGAGACTAGTCCGGATCGAGGGAAAGATGAACGGAGCAAAGTACAGAGAGATCCTTGATGAAAACCTGCTCCAGAGTGCTCAGGACCTCAGGCTGGGGCGAAGGTTCACCTTCCAACAGGACAACGTCCCTAAGCACTCAGCCAAGACAACGCAGGAGTGACTTCGGGACAAGTCTCTGAATGTCCTTGAGTGGCCCAGCCAGAGCCCGGACTTGAACCCGATCAAACATCTCTGGAGAGACCTGAAAATAGCTGTGCAGTGACGCTCCCCATCTAACCTGACAGAGCTTGAGAGGATCTGCAGAGAAGAATGGGAGGAACTCCCCAAATACAGGTGTGCCAAGCTTGTAGTGTCATACCCAAGAAGACTCGAGGCTGTAATCGCTGCCAAAGGTGCTTCAACAAAGTATTGAGTTAAGGGTCTGAATACTTATGTAAATGTGATATTTTTTTAATTTTTTTTATACATTTGCACAAATTTCTAAAAACCTGTTTTTGCTTTGTCATTTTGAGGTCTGGTGTGTAGATTGATGAGGGGGGAAAAATACATGTCATCTCTGCACTTCAAATCAAATTTAGTTTGCCACATGCGCCGAATACAACAGGTGTAGACCTTACAGTGAAATGGTTAATTACAAGCCCTTAACCAACAATGACGTTTTAAGAAAAAATAAGTGTTAAGTAAAAAATATATAACTTATTCCCTACCTGTCTCCTTGTCTGTTCTGTCTGAAACCCTGTTTCCTTACTCCCTACCCGTCTCCTTGTCTGTTCTGTCTGAAACCCTGTTTCCTTTCTCCCTACCGGTCTCCTTGTCTGTTCTGTCTGAAACCCTGTTTCCTTTCTCCCTACCCGTCTCCTTGTCTGTTCTGTCTGAAACCCTGTTTCCTTTCTCCCTACCTGTCTCCTTGTCTGTTCTGTCTGAAACCTTGTTTCCTTACTCCCTACCCGTCTCCTTGTCTGTTCTGTCTGAAACCCTGTTTCCTTTCTCCCTACCCGTCTCCTTTCCTCTATTGATAGTTGAGTCCGCCGTGTTCCCTAACCCCCTGTCTCCTCTCCTGTCGTCTCCTCTCCTCCTCTCCTCTAGGGACCAAGGTGGTGGCTCGCTGTCTGAAGCCCTGTTCCCTAACCCCCTGTCTCCTCTCCTGTCGTCTCCTCTCTTCCTCTCCTCTAGGGACCAAGGTGGTGGCTCGCTGTCTGAAGCCCTGTTCCCTAACCCCCTGTCTCCTCTCCTGTCGTCTCCTCTCCTCCTCTCCTCTAGGGACCAAGGTGGTGGCTCGCTGTCTGAAGCCCTGTTCCCTAACCCCCTGTCTCCTCTCCTGTCGTCTCCTCTCCTCTAGGGACCAAGGTGGTGGCTCGCTGTCTGAAGCCCTGTTCCCTAACCCCCTGTCTCCTCTCCTGTCGTCTCCTCTCCTCCTCTCCTCTAGGGACCAAGGTGGTGGCTCGCTGTCTGAAGCCCTGTTCCCTAACCCCCTGTCTCCTCTCCTGTCGTCTCCTCTCCTCCTCTCCTCCAGGGACCAAGGTGGTGGCTCGCTGTCTGAAGCCCTGTTCCCTAACCCCCTGTCTCCTCTCCTGTCGTCTCCTCTCCTCTAGGGACCAAGGTGGTGGCTCGCTGTCTGAAGCCCTGTTCCCTAACCCCCTGTCTCCTCTCCTGTCGTCTCCTCTCCTCCTCTCCTCTAGGGACCAAGGTGGTGGCTCGCTGTCTGAAGCCCTGTTCCCTAACCCCCTGTCTCCTCTCCTGTCGTCTCCTCTCCTCCTCTCCTCTAGGGACCAAGGTGGTGGCTCGCTGTCTGAAGCCCTGTTCCCTAACCCCCTGTCTCCTCTCCTGTCGTCTCCTCTCCTCTAGGGACCAAGGTGGTGGCTCGCTGTCTGAAGCCCTGTTCCCTAACCCCCTGTCTCCTCTCCTGTCGTCTCCTCTCCTCCTCTCCTCCAGGGACCAAGGTGGTGGCTCGCTGTCTGAAGCCCTGTTCCCTAACCCCCTGTCTCCTCTCCTGTCGTCTCCTCTCCTCTAGGGACCAAGGTGGTGGCTCGCTGTCTGAAGCCCTGTTCCCTAACCCCCTGTCTCCTCTCCTGTCGTCTCCTCTCCTCCTCTCCTCTAGGGACCAAGGTGGTGGCTCGCTGTCTGAAGCCCTGTTCCCTAACCCCCTGTCTCCTCTCCTGTCGTCTCCTCTCCTCTAGGGACCAAGGTGGTGGCTCGCTGTCTGAAGCCCTGTTCCCTAACCCCCTGTCTCCTCTCCTGTCGTCTCCTCTCCTCCTCTCCTCTAGGGACCAAGGTGGTGGCTCGCTGTCTGAAGCCCTGTTCCCTAACCCCCTGTCTCCTCTCCTGTCGTCTCCTCTCCTCTAGGGACCAAGGTGGTGGCTCGCTGTCTGAAGCCCTGTTCCCTAACCCCCTGTCTCCTCTCCTGTCGTCTCCTCTCCTCCTCTCCTCCAGGGACCAAGGTGGTGGCTCGCTGTCTGAAGCCCTGTTCCCTAACCCCCTGTCTCCTCTCCTGTCGTCTCCTCTCCTCTAGGGACCAAGGTGGTGGCTCGCTGTCTGAAGCTCATCAAACCCTACGTTAGGAAGGAGGTAGTCGAGGCTGAGGATGATGATGATGATAACGACGATGAAGATGGGGGAGGAGCAAACAGGAAGTCCGTCCCCACAGAGGGGCGGGTCATGGAGAGAGACCTCCTCTCACAGGCCTATGGGATCTGTACGTTCTGGTTTGCTCTGTTCTTATTGGCCAAAATATTGGTGTAGAAATGGATCTCTTTTTCCATTTTTAGGCAGGAAACGGTTCCATTTCTGATTGGTCGAATGTCTTACTCTCTGCCTTGTGATTGGCTGATCTAGTCGTGTCCAGTGGGACCAAGGGCATCTCCCAGAGTGCAATGCGTGCGAGGATGTGCATCGGCAAGCTGGAGTCTCGCATGATCTGCCGTGTGCTGGAGAGGACGGACATGATCAGGGTAAAGAGCGTTTATACACGTCAAATAAATATATACAGGACTATGTCATCTACTGTGACGTCACCATTGGTTTATCACTTTTCTCTTGTTGTCATGGCAAAGCTTATTGAGCGGTGTCTGTTTGCCTTGGAAATGACGTTTTCCCATATTTCTTTATGAAATAGACAAGTGTGTGTGTGTGTGTTGTCCGTGTGTGTGTTGTGTGTTATCCTTGTGTGTGTGTTATCCTTGTGTGTGTGTGTTATCCTTGTGTGTGTGTTGTGTGTGTGTGTGTGTGTTATCCTTGTGTCCGTCCGTCACTCAGGGTTTCATGGAAGACGAGGGTCGTCAGAGGACCACCAAGTACGTCAGCCATCTGCATGTAGACCAGTGTGACCTGCTTCAACATCTAGTCAAAGAGCAGAACCGATCAGACAAGCTTCGCACTGTAGGGGGCCCCAAAACCCCAGCACAGACCACCCCAAAAACACCATGGCTTCTGGAACCTCTGGGAAACACTGAGGAAGCGAAGGATGGAGAGAGGGGTGAGGAAGAGGGAGACTGGGAAGTCAAGAAGAAAGGGAAGAAGGGAGCAAAGAAGAAAAAGAAGAAGGAAAAAGTGGGCGAGAAACTCAACTTCCTGGTACCTACTCACTCTTCACCCGTCAACAGTGAGTACCCTACACCTTAAATACTGACCTAACTCTACTTCCTGGTACCTACTCACTCTACACCCGTCAGCAGTGAGTACCCTACACCCTAAATACTGACCTAACTCTACTTCCTGGTACCTACTCACTCTACACCCGTCAACAGTGAGTATGCATACTAAATATGCAACCTACACCCTAACACCCAATTCCCTGGCATCCTGTAAGGGTACACTCTTAACTAATGCGCACTTAAGATTTACCCTCCATTTACAGTGCATTCGGAAAGTATTCAGACCCCTTCACTTTTTCCACATTTTGTTACGTTACAGCCTTATTCTAAAATGGATTAAATTGTTTGTTTTTTCATCAATCTACACACAATACCCCATAATGACAAATCCAAAACAGGTTTTTAGATTTAAAAAAATTAAATATCACATTTACATACGTATTCAGACCCTTTACTCAGTACTTTGTTGAAGCACCTTTGGCAGCGATTACAGCCTCGAGTCTTCTTGGGTATGACGCTACAAGCTTGGCACATCTGTATTTGGGGAGTTTCTCCCATTCTTCTCTGCAGATCCTCTCAAGCTCTGTCAGGTTAGATGGGGAGCGTCGCTGCACAGCTATTTTCAGTTCTCTCCAGAGATGTTTGATCGGGTTCAAGTCCGGGCTCTGGCTGGGCCACTCAAGGACATTCAGAGACTTGTACCGAAGCCACTCCTGCGTTGTCTTGGCTATGTGCTTAGGGTCGTTGTCCTGTTGGAAGGTGAACCTTTGCCCCAGTCTGGGTCCTGAGCGCTCTGGAGCAGGTTTTCATCAATGATCTCTCTGTACTTTGCTCCGTTCATCTTTCCCTCGATCCTGACTAGTCTCCCAGTCCCTGCCGCTGAAAGACATCCCCACATCATGATGCTGCCACCACCATGCTTCACCGTAGGGAGGGTGCCAGGTTTCCTCCAGAGGTGATGCTTGGCATTCAGGCCAAAGAGTTCAATCTTGGTTTCATCAGGCCAGAGAATCTTGTTTCTCATGGTCTGATAGTCCTTTAGGTGCCTTTTGGTAAACTCCAAGCGGGCTGTCATGTGCCTTTTACTGAAGAGTGGCTTCCGTCTGGCCACTCTACCATAAAGGCCTGATTGGTGGAGTGCTGCAGAGATGGTTGTCCTTCTGGAAGGTTCTCCCATCTCCACAGAGGAACTCTGGAGCTCTGACCATCGGGTTCTTGGTCACCTGCCTGACCAAGGCCCTTCTCCCCCGATTGCTCAGTTTGGCCGGGCGGCCAGCTCTAGAAAGAGTCTTGGTGGTTCCAAATTTGTTGCATTTAAGAATGATGGAGACCTTCTTGGGGACCTTCAATGCTGCAGACATGTTTTGGTACCCTTCCCCAGATCTGTGCCACGACACAATCCTGTCTCTGAGCTCTACGGACTATTCCTTAGACGTCATGGCTTGGTTTTTGCTCAGACTTGCACTGTCAACTGTAGGACCTTATATAGAAAGGTCTTTGCCTTTCCAAATCATGTCCAATCAATTGAATTTACCACAGGTGGACACTAATCAACTTGTAGAAACCTTTCAAGGATGATCAATGGAAACAGGATGCACCTGAGCTCAATTTTCGAGTCTCATAGCAAATGTCTGAATGTATATGTAAATAAAAACCTGTTTTCGCTTTGTCATTATGGGGTGTTGTGTTTAGATTGAGGATTTGTATTTATTTAATCCATTTTAGAATAAGGCTTTAACGTAACAGAATGTGGAGAAAGTGAAGGGGTCTGAATACTTTCTGAATGCACTGAACCTGTTCAGAACATTCAGACTGAAATGTTTGTTGTAGCACAGATATGATTGGCTGTCAGGTAGAAAAGGGAATCGTGTCAGCTCTATTCATTCTATTTCTATCTGCAACGTTGAGCGTTTCAAGACCCTGAATATGCCCCTGCTTTACCTTGGTTCACTTGCCTCAGGTGAGACCACACCCCCTACCAAAGGTGGAGCCAATCAAGAGCTAGAGCTGGAATCTCGGCTCAGCACTGGTGAGGGTCAGGAGTCAAAATTCAGTCCTGACGTTTCATTGGACCAGACGGAGAGTATGTTAGTAGGCAACAGCCAACCAGAGGACAGCGTCACGGTCATCGAGGAGATCCCCAGTCAAAAGGTGTGGCTGTGTGTCTCAAACAAAAATGATTATATAAGATCTCTGCAGATCTAGTACATGAATTCCATGTCTGAATCTCTCTCTCTCTCTCCCCCCTGGTCTCTGTTTGGTCAGGAGTGTACCCGCCAGACGTACCGCCTGCTGAAAAGGAAGAACATGATTGTGGAAGCTGTCCGGAGCCTCAAGATCATCGAGGGCCTCTTCACGTCAGTTACATCACTTCCTGTCTCACTTCCTGCTACACTATCACTGGGATTTGTAGTTTAAAAGAATTCTCAATCTGATTCTATTGTCCTTCTCTCCCTCCTCGCTCTCCCTCTTCCTCCCTCTTCCCCCCCCCCTCTCTCCCCCCTATCTCTCGCCCTCCTCTCTCTCTCTGTCCCTCTCTCGCCCCCCTCTTCCTCCCTCTTCCCCCCTCTCTCCCTCTCCCCCCCTCTCTCTCCCCCCCTCTCTCCCCCCTCTCTCTCCCCCCTCTCCCTCTTCCTCCCCCCCTCTCTCTCCCCCCTCTCTCTCTCCCCCCTCTCTCTCTCCCCCCTCTCTCTCTCCCCCCCCTCTCTCTCCCCCCTCTCTCTCGCCCTCCTCTCTCTCGCCCTCCTCTCTCTCTCTCTCTGTCCCTCTCTCTCGCCCCCCTCTCTCTGTCCCTCCCTCTCGCCCCCCTCTCTCTGTCCCTCCCTCTCGCCCCTCTCTCTCTCTCTGTCCCTCTCTCTCGCCCCCCTCTCTCTGTCCCTCCCTCTCGCCCCCCTCTCTCTGTCCCTCCCTCTCGCCCCTCTCTCTCTCTCTGTCCCCCCCTCTCTCTGCCCCCCCTCTCTCTGTCCCCCTCTCTCTCTGTCCCCCCCTCTCTCTCTGTCCCCCCCTCTCTCTCTGTCCCCCCTCTCTCTCTGTCCCCCCTCTCTCTCTGTCCCCCCCCTCTCTCTGCCCCCCCCCTCTCTCTGTCCCCCCCCTCTCTCTGTCCCCCCCCTCTCTCTGTCCCCCCCCCTCTCTCTGCCTCCCTCTCTCTCTCGCCCCCCCCTCCCTCTCTCTCCCTCCCTCCCTCTCTCCCTCCAGACTCCAGAGGTTGGTCCAGGATGAGGAGAAGTTAGATGGTGTCAACACTAAGTGTTGTAAGAAGTCTATCCTGCGTCTCATCAGATCTCTGTCTAAAGAGGGAATGCTCAAACTGTTCAGAACCACTGTTATACAGGACGGAGTCAGCAAGAAGGTACACACACTGGACACACACTGTTCAGAACCACTGGACACACACACTGTTCAGAACCACTGTTATACAGGACGGAGTCAGCAAGAAGGTACACACACTGGACACACACACTGTTCAGAACCACTGTTATACAGGACGGAGTCAGCAAGAAGGTACACACACTGGACACACACACTGGACACACACACACCATAGATTATACAGTTGGAGTCGGAAGTTTACATACACCTTAGCCAAATACATTTAAACTCAGTTTTTCACAACTCCTGACATTTAATCCTAGTAAAAATTCCCTGTTTAAGGTCAGTTAGGATCACCACTTTATTTTAAGAATGTGAAATGTCAGAATAATATTAGAGATAATTATTTATTTCAGCTTTTATTTCTTTCATCACATTCCCAGTGGGTCAGAAGTTTACATACACTCAATGAGTATTTGGTAGCATTGCCTTTAAATTGTTTAACTTGGGTCAAACGTTTCGGGTAGCCTTCCACAAGCTTCCCACAATAAGTTGGGTGAATTTTGGCCCATTCCTCCTGACAGAGCTGGTGTAACTGAGTCAGGTTTGTAGGCCTCCTTGCTCGCACACGCTTTTTCAGTTCTGCCCACACATTTTCTATAGGATTGAGGTCAGGGCTTTGTGATGGCCACTCCAATACCTTGAATTTGTTGTCCTTAAGCCATTTTGCCACAACTTTAGAAGTATGCTTGGGGTCATTGTCCATTTGGAAGACCCATTTACGTTTACATTTACGTCATTTAGCAGACGCTTTTATCCAGAGCGACTTACATGATGCCATCTAATTTGTGAAGTTGACCAGTCCCTCCTGCAGCAAAGCACCCCCACAGCATGATGCTGCCACCCCCGTGCTTCACGGTTGGGATGGTGTTCTTCGGCTTGCAAGCATCCCTTTTTCCTCCAAACGTAACGATGGTCGTTATGGCCAAACAGTTCTATTTTTGTTTCATCAGACCAGAGGACATTTCTCCAAAAAGTACGATCTTTGTCCCCATGTGCAGTTGCAAACCGTAGTCTGGCTTTTTTATGGCGGTTTTGGAGCAGTGGCTTCTTCCTTGCTGAGCGGCCTTTCAGGTTATGTCGATATAGGACTCGTTTTACTGTGGATATAGATACTTTTGTACCTGTTTCCTCCAGCATCTTCACAAGGTCCTTTGCTGTTGTTCTGGGATTGATTTGCACTTTTCGCACCAAAGTACGTTCATCTCTAGGAGACACTACGCGTCTCCTTCCTGAGCGGTATGACGGCTGCGTGGTCCCATGGTGTTTATACTTGCGTACTATTGTTTGTACAGATGAACGTGGTACCTTCAGGCGTTTGGAAATTGCTCCCAAGGATGAACCAGACTTGTGGAGGTCTACAATTTTTTTTCTGAGGTCTTGGCTGATTTCTTTTGATTTTCCCATGATGTCAAGCAAAGAGGAACTGAGTTT